>NC_037676.1:57516283-57789751 GCF_003255815.1 Theropithecus gelada
CCACCCCCCCTGTTTTTTTTTTTTTTTTTTTTTTTTGAGACTAAGTCTCACTCTGTCACCCAGGCTGGAGTGCAGTGGCATGATCTCAGTTTACGGCAGCCTCCGCCACCCGGTTTCAAGCGATTCTCCTGCCCCAGGCTCCTGAGTAACTGAGACTACAGGCTCACGCCACCACACCCAGCTAATTTTTGTATTTTCAGTAGAAACGGGGTCTCACCATGTTGACTAGGCTGGTCTCAAACTCCTGGCCTCAAGTGATCTGCCTGCCTTGTCCTTTCAAAGTACTGGGATTACAGGCAGCCACCATGCCTGGCCAAATTTCTTCTTTTTCTAAGGACTCCTCCATTCATAGTGGGGTCTTTATTTTAACTTAATCACCTCTTTAGAGGCCCTGTCTCCAAATACAGTGACATTCTCCGGTACTGTTGGTTAGAACTTGAACATGGGGAAGTGGGGTGGGTAGGCAACAGTTCAGTCCGTGACAGTGCCAACTGCAGTCAAGCAGGCTCATTTATCGTGTGCTTGGATGGAAAACAGGACTCCTGTATTGAAACTAATCTGGGATTACATCTTATTTCCTAGTAAAGTATTAGCAAACTGGAATTTGAAAATCTTATTTTAAATTTAATAAGAAGTTTATATATTTTGGGGAAAATTATTCCTAAAAAATGAAACATCTGTACAAAATATTTAGAAAGTAGATATGGTATTTTTGTTCTAAAGAAAATATTTCAATTTCAAAAGTAAAATATTCATCATTTCAAATTTCTATTTTGATAGATAATTAACAGGAGCAAAATATCTAATAATAGTTTTTAAAGCATGTGATTAAAAATATAATATTCTTTTAAGTCTATCTTATGTCCTATTGTTACAGAAACAAGTGTGAATATATTTTATAGTAATAGATATATGGAATAATTTAGCAAATATAGTTGAAACAAAAGGGAATACAAAAATGAAATTTGCTTTTCAGTTACATAGGGAAAAAATTAAATCACATGGATATCTTTGACTCCTCCAAGATATTGTGTAATAAATATATTCATTTTTGGCTGAACAGGATAAATAGCATTGTTGGTTTGGGTGTAATTAAGCTAGAGAATATCAGGGAAGGGTCTCAGTGATGTTCAACCCCATGATCTTTCTTCATAACTGGATCATCCTAAGGATAAATACATCCTCCAGTGCAGAATCTAGATCTGCAACATTGCTATTTTGCCATAAAATACTTTTTGTTATTTCAAGAAGATATTGCCTATACTCCTCATTAATTTCTTCTTGAACAATTTACTCAACCAAGAAAAAATTTCCAAAGGGTCCACCAGTTTATAAAGTTCTTACCACATTTATCTAACTTATACTAATTAGTCCAAGTCACCCGGAATAAGGGTTGTTCCTAAATAAAAGGTTTTCCTTTGTCAGATTCCCCTCAGAACGCCTCGTCCTCACTAGAGGACCATGGGCCGGGACTGTCCTACCTGGGCCAGCCTTGCTAACATCTCCAAATAGAACTGCTTTTCTTCTCCACCCTATTGTGATGCTAAAGGTTATTCATGTTAACATTTTGATGCCTTGCTTACATATTAACTCTTCCAAATTTTTCTTAACAGTGCTTCAAATAGTGTGATTTTTAAGGCTCCTGGTAAATTAGTAAAAACAATTTCTTCTTACTAGAGAGACTGAAATCATTACACACAGTGCATCCCTAGTAATAGAACTACACTTCACACAGCATTTAAAATGTCATTCTTTTCCTGGGTCTCTTAGATTGTATTTAACACAACACCCTCGATGACTCGTTTATTTAAAGACATCGGTTTGGTGATGAACAGCAGAAAGTCTAAGGAACTTTTACCCAGAGAAACAAAGCTCCTCAGCAATAAACTACTCCCTCCGAAACAGCAGATTTTGGACAAAATTATTCCAATGATCTGACAAATGCACAAGAAATTTGAATGCCTTTCTAACTCCCTTTGCTCAAGTAGTCACGATCAATACAACAATAGCAATAACTACCGAAGGAATGAGAACTTTGTGAAGAAATTAATAATCACTCCTCCATCTCTACATTTTTGAGAAGGTAGCTTGAATGCTAGGAAACCACAATGCAACTCTTCACATTAATTTGTAGATAGAGATGCAAGGGTAAAATCTGAAGTAATTTGTATTTCCTGTCATTCCTTAGAACCCACAATTTCTGAGAATCCTGCTATGAAACAGACAATAATTTTTCTTACTGTTTTCTAAATAAGTGATTACAGAGAAATTTGATTTATACTATTTCAGTAAATATTGGACACATTAATTATTGTTTTTGAAATGTCAAGACAGAAACAAATCATCGACTATTATTCTATTTTGCAATAATTAAAAAAAAGGACAATTTCATTTTTTTTGCAAATTCCAGAGAGGCATCAACGTCTGAAGTGGAAAGAGAAAGAACAAAATAAATCCAGTCAGACAAATGAAAAGATAAATTCTATTTTAGGTAAAGCCATGCAAACTGTGGTTGTGCCATGGAATATTTGTTTATGTGGAACTATTGGAGGGATTAAACCTACAAGGACTGGGTTTCCTCAGCTGTGTTTGTGTAGAGCTGAGTCTGACAGCACTTAGGAGAAGACAATTAAAAGCCAAGTTGGATCATTGAACAATGCGTGGCAGAATGACTGCTTCCCAGGATTTATGTACCAGCTCCTGCCCTTAAGAGCACTGTAGGCTTCTTCCACTGAGGTCAATATGAACTATGGACATGAGATCCTGTTCAATTATGTGCATCTCTCAGCTGTCATGATGCGTTCACCATCCATCATTTATAAATCCATGATGCTAAGGTGCTACAAACAAAGGTGCTGAATAAATAATAAATGGAATACAACAGCATATTCACTGGTATACTGTTTGATAACAGGCAGAGCTATTTTATAAGTATATTCATATACGAGTTGAGTATCTTTTATCTGAAATGCTTGGGACCAAAAGTAGTTTCCATTTTTGATTTTTTTCAGATTTTGGGATATTTCTATAAACATAATGAGATATCTTGGGGATGGGACTCAAGTCTAAGCATAAAATTCATTTCTGCTTTATATACACCTTATATACAAAACCTGAAGTTAATTTTATATAATATTTTTAATAATTTTGTGTCTGAAATAAAGTTTTGACTGCAACCCACCATATTAGGTCAGGTGTGGAATTTTCTACTTTCTAGGTGTGTCGATGCTGAAAAACTCAGATGTTGGAGCATTTTGAATTCCGGATTTTTGAATGAGGGGTGCTCAACCTGTACTTACACATATCTCCTCAAACACTTCTGGGTTGTGGAATAAGACTACAGAGGGAGGCCCATGTGCCATGTCTAAACACTTAAAAGTCAAAAATGAATCTTACAAATTGCTAAATGAAATGTCTTCTGTTGTGTTTGTTCTCGTACTTTGATAAATATACCTTCAACATGTCAAAATCAAAAAATATGTAAATATTTATCATTATTGCTTATATAGGTCTGAAAATGAGCAAAATATCAATTGTGACTGGACTTAATTATTAATGCAGGAGTCCTATGCATTAGCCTATGGATCAGCAGCACCTGCTAAGTAATAAAATAAAGCATACATCAAGCCAGGCACAATGGCTTTTGCCTATAATCCCAGCACTTTGGGAGGCTGAGGTGGGTGCATCACTTGAGTCCAGGAGTTCAAGACCAGCCTGGCCAACATGGTGAAACCCTGTCTCTACTAAAAATCAAAAAAAAATTAGCCAGGCATGGTGATGCACACCTGTAATCTCAGCTTCTCGGGAAGCTGGGGCACAAGAATCATTCAAACCCAGGAGATGGAGGTTGCAGTGAGCCAAGATCCTACCACCCAGACATTCAGTAGCTTTTGGGAAATAATTATTATTTGAGAACCTATTGTGTCCATGAAGATGAATTCATTTTTCTTTTCTCTTACCTAAGTGATTCCACTGCTTATATCATCACTGTACATCAAAGAACTTCAACTCTGATAACAAAGTATCACAAAACTGCAAGGCATTTGGCTGTAATCTCCTGTCTGGAGATCACAGACAGGAGATCCCATCGCTGGTGACCAGTGATGTAGGTTGGGAAGTGTCTTCCTGAAGCTTGAAAAGTGTTAACTGTGAGTGTGTTTGTGAACTGTGGGGCCCAGCTCCAGCTTCTCTTTCCAACGTCTATGGTGCTGTAAGGTACACTGACTCTACACCATGGCTCTCCACCCACAGCGTATCTGTAAATTCCCAAATGGTGCTGAGGTGGGAGCATTTTCAGTGGCTCCACTCTCGGCTTGGCAGAGGGCACTTGCATTGCTCCAACTCTGATGTGCTCTTTTGCTCACTTTTTAAATTGCCAGCTGTTGTTAAGGTGAACCTGTGATCCTCTCTTCTATTTTGTTATACATCAGAAGTGTAAAAGGGTAGCAAATTATATAGTTTAGTAGATCAAATATAGTTTCAACTCAACTGTCACGTGTTGCTGGTTTGAAATCTCCCTCTGAATCAAGAGCCTTTACTTTCTGTGTGGACCGCCTCTTCAAATGCTCATAGAGTGAGCCAGTGTGGCGCTCTGGGGACAACTGTTCTCCTCAACCCGTCAGCCAGGGCACGCAGTCTTCATCATGAAGTTGTGCTCATTTCGTCCAGAATGGGGCCATGTCTTAGAGTGTTGTTCCCAGAAAGACTTATCTCTTAGAGACCAGCAGAGAAATGACTAGGTATGAGTGCAATAGATGTGAGCAGCTGTGCTTTTTTGCCGAATAAAGCCATACATTTGCTCTTCTCTCAAATGTAAACCCATAATCATGTGAGGCTGAGATGAATAAGGGTTGACAAAGCTTTCTACATTGTTTTCGAAGAGATACACCAAATTTCTCAAGGTAACAACATCATTAATGATGACCAAATAATCTCCCTTTGGCCTTGTAATGTGTTTGTGTTTCATTCAAATGCAAGCTATCTGATACCAAAAGATTGCCCACTTTTCAAATTAAAATGAAGCCATTTTATGAAGGTCTGTGTCAGGAGAGCACAGAAAAGCGTTCCAATTTCCCTGACCAAATGTTGTGTTGCAAACCTGAGTAAGAATGAGCCAAATTGTTTTTATGTTTGTCAGAGCCATTGTTTCTCTTTCCATTGGCTCAAAAGGGAGTTTGTTTGTTAGGCGCCCACTGAGCCATGGGATCTGCAACTGAGAATGCTGTCAAGATTCAGTAAATGTGCAAATGGGAAAACCCACTAGGTAAACTAGGTTAACTCGAGTTTTCCTGTTACTTAAACACAAAAGTTTAGTAGTAAACACCCTGCTGTCAATCAGCTTGTAAATAATTACATTATTACAAGACTAGGAAAGGTGCTTCCTTCAGCCCTCTCTAGTCCTGTGTGCATCTATCCCTTTCATCTTTCCATGACGATGAGACCATATAAAAAAGAAGCACAGCTTAAGCCTACAGTTTGCTTGATTCTTTCTAATTGTTTTCAATGAGTGGATGGATAAGTATACCCACTCTTTACTTTGGCTTAACCATTTATAATCCTTAAGGAGTTAAAATCATTTTGAACTAATAGGATATTTGGATTTTTAAAAAGTACTTGATTTTAGATGTGAAAACATAAATTATTCAGAGGCCATTTAATGATAATATGAGGTATCAATGGCCTTATTGAAATAAATAAGAGTTTAGAAAACAAGACTAAATACCCATTCTATACATTAAAATACTGTAATATATATAGTTATGAAGACTCTGAAATTTTATCCTAAAAATCCATCCACTTCCTATTGAATAACAAAATTAAATCTTCCAATGAACAGTTCTAGGTTGCTTGAAGAAGATTTTATTCTGTATCTGAACTAACAGTTTTGTTAAAATGTACTAAACAAAGAACTACTTGTTCTACCACCTTCTGACTTGCCTCTGGGAAAAAAGACAGGTCTTTCACAGTGGTTTAGGTTTCAAATGACAATAGACACTAATGGAAAAGTAACATCCTTATTTGCCCCTAGAAAAAAAATCAG
This sequence comes from Theropithecus gelada, assembly GCF_003255815.1. Lineage (NCBI taxonomy): Eukaryota > Metazoa > Chordata > Mammalia > Primates > Cercopithecidae > Theropithecus > Theropithecus gelada. Next base: position 57,522,324 of record NC_037676.1, read on the forward strand.
GGAACTTCCTTGGGTTTTAGTCTTTCCCTCTGTAAGAGCTGGGCATTGACTTTTCTGAGATAATTTTAATATTAATTATTCGTACATTTAAAAAAAAATTACTAGTGATATTTCATAATGATACTGGTGCACCTTAAATAATGATCCTCTGACCTCAACTGAGTTGGGTTGCCACAATTAAGTAGTTCATCAAATAGTCACACATACCTTTAAGAGAGGTTGATTCTGTTGTTCTGCAAAATTATTGGTTGATCAGCACCACACACTTCAAGTATCTTATCTTGAAGGAATTCATGTGCATAGGCAAAGGGGAGAGGAGGGACTTAAGGTCAAAATGGGAAATGGGAAATCCCTACAGTTAAACTTAAATGAGAAAAAAATACTGATTTCAGATGAAAAATGTGGAAACATGCATGCCACTCACATTGACCTATGACCTCACAGTCAACGTCAAGTTCATCAACCTGTAAGAAAGGAGGAAAATACAGACTGCATGGAGAAAACTTCTTGTTGTAACTCATTCCAGATTTGAGAGTGCTGGGGAACCCTGAGGGAAGTGTCTTTTCATTGAAATGCTTTAAGTAATTTATCTCGCTGTTTATATTCTAGGGTCTTGACATGTTCTGTCAAAAAAAATCCCCAAATGAAATCTTTAGTATGATTTTTCCCCCGTATACCAGGAAAGACTGCTTCACAACTTTACATCTCCAAACACCAAGCACAGCTCTCAGACTGTATATTAACAATTCTGAATTGATGTTTCTTGGCTAAACCTGCATTATTCCCAATGAAAATTGGCAAAGTAACTGTAGGACTCACCTAACATCTTCCTTGGCTTATGTGCTTCCTGCCGGAGCTTGGTCAGTGGAAGCAACGAAGTAACCCTGATGTCAGCTCTGTGAAGTAATTAGGCAGTCAAGTGGGTGTTCTGATGAGATGGGATGGAGAGATCCTGGTACAAAACTCACTCGAGGGAAAGAACTCTAGCCATAGTTCTTCCATAGAGCAGGGTATTATCCTGGTTCCTTTTATGATAATACAGTCATGTACTGCAAAATGGCATCTCATTGGACTATGGACCACATATACAACAGTGGTCCCATAGATTATAACGGAGCCAAAAATTCCTATTGCCTTGTGACATCATGGCCATCATGGTCATAGCACAATGCATACTTATGTGTTTGTGGTGTATCTTAGTCCATTTTGTGTTGCTGTAAAGGAATACCTGAGACTGGGTGATGTATGAAGAAAAGAGGTTTATTTGGCTCATGAACTGTAGGCTATAAAAGAAGTATGGGTGCCAGCATCTGCTTCTGATGATCATCTCAGAAAGTTTTAAACCATGGTCGAAGTGGAAAAGGGGAGCAGGCATCACATGGTGCTAGATGGAACAATAGATAGGAAGAAGAGGGATGCCACACTCTTTGTATCAACCAGTTCTCCTGTGAACCAACAGAGCAAGAACTCGTTCATTACTCTGGGGACGGCACCAAGCCATTCATGAGGGATCTGCCCCATGACCCAGCCACCTCCCTCTTGTCCTACTTCCAACATTGGGGATCAAATTTTGACACGAGATTTGGAGGGAATGAATATCCAAACTATATTGAGTGACACTGGTATAAACAAAGCTACTGCTCTGCCAGTTGTACGAAACTATACAACAATGGTCTAGGCTTTCACATTCACTCACCACTCACCCACGGCCTCTCCCAGAGCAGCTTCTAGTCCTTCAAGTTGCATTCATTTTAAAATTACCATTGCAATGGTAATAGGAATGTATAATATACAGGCATACTATTTTTTAATCTTTTATATCATATTTTTACTGTACCTTTGTTATATTGAGACATATTCAGATACACAAATACTTACCATGGTGTTACAATTCCCTACAGTATTGAGTGCAGTCACATGCCATACAGGTGTGTAGCCCAGGAGCAATAGGCCATACCATAGAGCCTAGGTGTGTAGTAGCTGTACTATCTAGTTTTGCATAAGTATACCCTATGATGTTCACATAATGATGAAATCACCTAATGATGCAATTCTCAGAACATATCATCATCGTTAAGTGATGCATGACTGTAATAATTTTTTGTGTTATTGTTATATGCCTGGCATGGTGCTAAGTGCTTTATTTTTTCATGACAGCTGGATGATTTGAAGAAGTAGCTATGGAATAGTGGACATAGACTGAAAAGGCCCAATTTTAAATACCCCCTCTGTCACCAGCTGCTCTGTGGCCCAGGGCAATTCCAGACTTCTCTGAAACTCAGGATCCTGTCTGTCAACTTTGTACATTAACACTTCCCTCACAAGACTGTGATGTAGATGACAAATTCCTTAGTTTGTGTGAAAGTGATTTATAAACTGTAAAGTGGTAGCCAAATGTCAGCAGTGACTTTGATTAAAATTATGCAGCAAATGAGCACTCGAATAGAAACCACCATTCTGACAGCCAGGGCTATTTTGGTGGAGAATGCCACTGATCTTTTTCTCAAGCTCAAAAAGCATTTCAGAATCTTCTTCTTGAGAAATAAACTCCAATAAAATTATAATTAACGAAGTATTTATTTTTGCACATCCAAATGCACATATATTTCTCTATTCAGAATAAAGAAAATTGTAGTTTCATCAGATGCTGTCCTGGAAGCCTGTGAATAACTCACAGCTATTTTCCTTGGGTCTGATGTGAGGCCAGCTCATTTCACAATGATGCTACTGGGACATTACCAGGAAAGAGAAAGTGGACAAAGGAAGCAATTGCCCTTTGGTAAGTTTTTAAACTAGATAACCAAATTGTGATTCTGTGACGTGATCCCTCCATCCTCCCAGCTCTGCCATGAATACTCATTGAAGGATAGACCACAGAAGTCTAATATAATTGACTCATGGGTGCAACATGCCTTCTCTTCTCCTCTTTGGTACTGTGCCTAGAAACCTATTTATCATTTGTTTTTCTAATAATAAAGAGAGACACAGAGGCTTGATTTATGATGGGATGATGGCCAAGGTGTTAGGTTTCTTTGTAGGTAATATATTCCTATTTCTTATGTGAAAAAGCACAGAAATTATATCAATATATTTACTAGATTATATAATGTGAACTCTCATTAATATTTGTAAATGTTATTTTATTAAATTTTAATGATTGATTCGTTTGTTTCTAAACAACAAATATTGATTTTTCTCACAATTTCCTTGGGTCTGAAATTCAGGAGCAGCTTAGTTGGGTGATTCTGCCTCAAAATCTCCCATGACGTGGGTGAAATAACATCATCTGGGGCTACAGTCAGCTGAAGGCTTGACTGGGGTTGGAGGAAACCCTTCCAAGATGGCCCAACTCATATGGCTACTGACAAAAAGCCTGGGTTCCATGTGGCAGTTGGCAAGAGGCCTCAGTTGCCCACCACATGGGCCTCTCCATGGGGCTACTTGAGTGTCCTTGTGAAATGGCAGCTGGCATTCTCCAGGACAAGTGATTGAGAGAGAGAGAGCCCGATAAGGAAAACACAGTGCCTTTTATGTCCTAGTCAAGGGACATGGTGATGTGTCCTATGATGTGACCACACCCTGAGCCTGTTCCTCCTGCCACATTCCATTCATTAGAAGCGAGTCACGAGTCCCACCCACACTAAAGGGGAGGGGAATTAGTCTCTACCTTCTGAGGGAGGATTGTCAAAGAATATGTAGATATATGTTTATTGCGTCCACCTCAACTCTGTTTCACTCACAATCTACATCTGATCCATGAGGGAGGTCTGTTGGTTATACCCTCAGAAAAAAACCTAGAACTCTACCCTCTGCCACTAATTCAAACACTACTCCTAAGTCACTGAAATCTCTTACTTTCCTGCCCCAAACCCTCAGGCTCTTTTAAATACATAAGTCAGATTGATCCAGTTAAAATCCAGCTCAGATCATATCACATTGCTGCTCACAACACATCTCCCTCAGAGTAGAAGCCCAAGATCTTACAATGGTTTGTAAGGACAGTACTACTGGCTGTGTCTTTAAACAAATCTTCTACTTTTTCCCACTTCTCTAATTTTTTTTAATGTCAGCTGATTGGATCTCCGAACTTAAGTAGTACATCAAGTAGGGGCACATACCCATTACATAAAGTTGAGTATCATTCTACAAAATGATCAGTTGTCAGGGACATGAATATCATGGAATGGATGTGAGTAGGGAGATGCAAGAGGAGGGACTCAAGGTCTATCATGGGAAGTGGGAAATTCCTAAAGTTAAGAGATGAATGGGAAAAATAAATATTTATTTCATGTGAAAACTTAGCAACAGACAGTTTAGAGTGAAAGAATGAAGAATTGAAATAATGAAATCGTAGATGTGCATGAGAGAGACAGAGGAGAGAAGGAGGGAAGGAGGAAGGAAGGGAGGAGGGAAAGCCCGAAGAATGGGCGGAAGCAATAAAAAAATGGTATATTTAGAGCAAGGCTTGTTAATCCCTTTTAATTGAATTGAAACAGGAAGAGAACTCCTCAAAGAGTTTTCCCGCCCCTTCTTCCAGTACTTCCATACTGTACACATTGCTTCCACCTCTCTGTTAGGGGCGTTCAGGATCACCAAGTTGTCTGAGTTTATCTGGTCTTGGGGATGCATGGAGATGGCTTTGCCTAGCTCAGTCAGTCTACAGCCAAGGTCTATGGGCCCATAGGGGCCACTGTTTCTGGACCTGTTTATCAACCGCTATACCCCTCCCCCAAAACAGCCATCCTTGATGTCAACCTATTACACCTCTCTTGCCTATTCACGGCAGTTTGATGGTGACATTGCTTCGTTCGGGACACTAAGAAGCAAATCTGAGTTTATTTTCTAATGCAGTTGAGAGCAAGCTTACAGGAATTCTGCAGACATCAATTTCTGACATACTGTGTATATAAGTCTATCTTCCGAGCTGCACAGAATCGGCTGTACCTGGCTTGGGAAGAGCAGTCACGTTTGTTTCCAAGTAAGAGAAAGAATTCTCATCGATGTTGTCAAAGAGTCTCAGTGCAAAACAAAGAGGGTCTCCTACCTCAAGATGACAATTGTGAAATGAGTGGCTCTGCAAATACCGAGAAAAAGAATGGAGATCTTCTCAGACACAATGAGATCATCTGAGAAGATCAGAAGATGGTGAGATTGGAGTTGGGCTGTGAAGAGAAATGTGGAGTTCATGAAAATAGGAAGAGAGAAGAGGCAACCCAGAGAATGCACTTAGCCTTCATGGCTACTGTTGGACATCGACAAGGTCCGTTCTCCCCCTTCCTCATGTGAATGTCAAGAACAGACACCCTTCGAAGGCATTGTACCAAGGGGCAGCCTCTTGGTCTGGAGTACTGGGTGGGGGGACTCAGCTTCTGGCTTCCTGGGGGATATGGGGGCATGCATATTGTTTTTTGAGGAGCTAGCCCACAGTGAGGCAGCAGTGAGCATCCCTGGAGAGGGAGCACTCTCCAGCAGCAGGGCTGTTGGAGATCCCAGGGCAGGCAGCCATCAGCCAGTGTTGTCCTAGAAACAGATTTACATGCTTTTCTCACAGCATGCCTTCAGCCAAAAGCTGCTGACAGCAGAGAGGCTGAGGCCTTTTCCTCTTTTTATGGGATCTGTTAGCTTTTAAGTTCATTCCTTTAGTGCACACACATTATTGGGAAACCCTTAGATGTGATGGGCACTCACCTCCCATCAAATGGGGAACGTGTCTTTCAAATACCAAGAATTAAAAATATTTAGAGTTAAATATGAAAAGGTCTACTTTCTAATGAAAGATACGTAAAGTGATCAGCTACAGATTTTTGCTCAGGATTGAATTAAAGCCTTTCTTAAGTATATTAATTCTAGTTATTCCGTACCTGTAAAATGTGAAAATTAGGCAAACCAGATCTGGTTGGTTAGAGGCTCTCTGTTTGGTTTTCTGTAGACCATTGAAACTATAGAATAGAAAGTTATACTTTGAGGTTGGAAATTTAAATGTCAAAATGAGTTATATCAAATAATTATTGGGTGGCGGGGGGAGCCTTCAATAATATGGGAAACATTTTAAATTAAAAAAAAATACTAGAACAAATCACCAAACACTTTCAACCACCGACAAATCAAAATAAAGATTAGAAGTGCCAAAAGTTGGAGCTTAAGCTATATATTTAGTAATCTGATACTGGTTGATGGAGAATTTGAAAAGAGCAACCTCATATGGGGACTGTTACACTCAAGATCATATTTAGAAAATCCATCTCAATTCAAGCACATTTGCATATTAGAGGCTTCATGTGCATCTATTAACACTATGACTGATATGCTGGTGAGTGTACCCATTAGGAATCCCAATATCCAAGATGCTTCAACTTCTCCTGAAAGGCCTTAGGAGAACCAGGGAACCCAGAGCAAAACAGAATCTTGAACCTAATGAGAGAGGGAATCTTGGAAGTGAGTGCTGCATTGCACCATTGTGCCGTCAGACCCTGCTGTCCTGACAAATCCAGCGGCACATCGCTCCAGAGGCTTTCTTTGCAGACTTGCCAATAGCTCACCCTTTGTGAAGAGGGGATCAGCCTCTCAGCCATCCTTTTCCTTCCTGTCTTAGCCATCCCCTTTCTCCCTAAGGGTCTTACATAAAATGTCATTCCTTTGGGGCTTTGCTTGTGGGAATTAGGGGTGCTGTTGAAGATAAGTATGTTGTTTGCTAACAATCTGCAAGCAAAAATTTTAAAAAGAGGCTTTCCCTGAGTGCTGCCAACCCTAGTTAGCAGGAATAAAGGAACTCTGACTCTTAGAACCTGATGGAATTTACTTTGCACAAGACATATCCCCATCTTCCTTTCCTCCTCTAAATCTAATATGGCAAGCTTGGCCAACCCATGGCCTGACACAAATTCGTAAACTTTCTCAAAACATTATTAGTTTTTTGCGATTTGTTGTTGTTGTTGTTAGCTCATCAGCTATCATTAGTGTTAGTGTATTTTATATGTGGCCCAAGACAATTCTTCTTCCAATGTGGCCCAGGGAAGCCAAAAGATTGGACATCCCTAGAGTATGGGGAAGCGTATCAGTTTTCAGAGCAGTGTGTCTTCACCAAGGGGACATTCAGTATTCAGTCACATACAAAGACTGCAATTCGCCTTTGAAGGGCTCAGGGAAAGAGCTCTGTTGTTTGTGAAGATTACAATGCCTGGTGACTTAATTTTAGGCTTTGCTGTTTTGCAGTAATTTTAAAAAGTTGCTAAAGATGTTGCCAGAAAAGTAAGGAATGTAAATTTCATTTAATTCACTTAAGAACTTTATGCTTAAAATTTTTTAAATAGTAGCTTCTACAATGGATCCTGAAAGTACTTTATGGAATGAAACCAGGTATTTTAATTCACTTGTAGATGTAATTTCAGGCTCATCCTACTAATATGCCAGATAATAATGAATCTTATACATGGAGAATATTTAAGCTCAGTACAGAGCAAATTGTTTTTAAAGCAAATATTCATTGCTTTCTCCAACTGCCATATTTATCTATTGTATTTTCAATACATTGTTTTAATTTGGAGAAAATTAGAAATTAGCATGCAGTTGTCAGAAATAATACAGAGAGATCATTATATGCTTTACCCAGTTTACCCAAAAGTAACATCTTGCAAAACTTGAGGACAATATTCCAACAAAAGGATCCCTTATGTTATTCTTTGATAGCCACACTCAATTCCTTCCATTCTTACCCCCGGTTTGAACCATGGCAATAACAAATCTGTTCTCTTTGCAAGAATGTTGTGTCAATGGAATCATGTAGCATGAAACCTTTTGGAATTGGCTGTTTTTATTTTTTTCATTGAGCATGGTTATCTGGACATCCCGCCAGGTTGTTACGTGGATCAGCAGTTTGCTTTATTATTGCCAAGTAGCGCACCATGGTATGGATGTATCCATCAGTTTCTTTATCATTTACCCATTCAAAGACACAAGGGTAGTTTCCAGGTTTTTACTATTATGAATAAAGCTGTCATAAACATTTATGCATATTAGTATGAAAATAAATTTTTATTTCTCTGGGACACCTTCCTAAGAGTGCGATGGCTAGGTTAAATGGAAGTTGCAGGTTTAGTTTTATAAGAAATTGTTACGCCGGTTGCAGTGGCTCACGCCTGCAATCCCCAACACTTTGGGAGACCAAGGCGGGTGGATCACCTGAGGTCAGGAGTTTAAGACCAGCCTGCCCAGCATGGGGAAATCCCATCTCTACCAAAATGCAAAAATTGGCCAGACGTGGTGGCGGGTGCCTGTAATCCTAGCTACTTGGGAGGCTGAGGCAGGAGAACTGCTTGAACACAGGAGGCAGAGGTTGCAGTGAGCCAAGATAGTGCCACTGCCCTCCAGCCTGGGAGGCAGAGGGAGATTCTGTCTCAAAAAAAGCAAGCAAGGAAAAGAAAAGAAAGAAAAGAAAGAGAGAAAGAGAAAGAGAGAGAGAGAGAGAAAGAAAGAAGGAAGGAAGGAAGGAAGGAAGGAAGGAAGGAAGGAAGGAAGGAAATTGCCAAATTATTGTCCAGAATAGCTGTGCCATTTTATATTCCCGCTTATAATGTATGACGGGTTAAATTTGTTTGCATCCTCACCGGTATTTGTTATTGTCATTGTTTTTTAATTTTAGTCGTTCTGATAAGTGTTTAGTGATACCTCATTGTGGTTTTAATTCATTTTCCTAGTGACTAATAATACTGAACTTTTTTGTGTGATGGTAATTCTTTAATTTAATTTTATTTTTTTGAGATGGAGTCTCACTCTGTCACCCAGGCTAGAGTGCAGTGGTGCAATCTTGGCACACTGCAACCTCTGCCTCTTGGGTTCGATTGATTCTCCTGCCTCAGCCTCTGGAGTAGCTGGGACTACAGGCGCCAGCCACCATGCCTGGCTAATTTTTGTATTTTTAGTAGAAATGGGGTTTCACCATGTTGCCCAAGCTGGTCTCGAACTCCTGACCTCAAGTGATTTGCCCAGCTCGGCCTCCCAAAATGCTGGGATTACAGGCAGGAGCCACTTTATTTCATTTTATTTTATTTTATTTTAAGATCTGGGATACATGTGCAGGATACACAGGTTTGTTACATGGGTAAACGTGTTCCATGGTGGTTTGCTGTCACCTAGGTATTAAGCCCAGCATGCATTAGCTATTTTTCCCGATGCTCTCCCTCCCACTGCACCATCCCCGACAGGCCCCAGTGTGTGTTGTTCCCCTCCCTGTGTCCATGAATATTGAACATTTAAAAAATGTACTTATTTGTCATCTGTATATCCTCCTTGGTGAAAATTCTCTTCATATTTTTGCCCAAGTACTAACGGTATTGTTTATTTTAATTTTTTACCATTGAGTAAGAAAATTTCTTCATATATTCTAGATACTATTCCTTTGTAAAATATGTGATTTTAAGTATTTTTTCCCAGACTGTGGGAAAAACAGACTTTGTCTCTTTAATGAGGTCTTTTGCAGAGCAAAAGTTTTTAATTTTTATGTCACCTAATTTATTAATCTCCTTTATGAATTATGCTTTTGGTGTCAAATCTAAGAACTTTACCTAGTTCTAGATCCCGAAGATTTTCTCTCTTTTTTTTTCCTAAAAGTTTAATCATTTTATGTTTTACTGGGATCCATTTTAAATTAACTTGTATATGAAATGTGAGATTTAGGTTAAGGTTCATGCTTTTGCCTATAGGTGTCTGATTTTGCCAAGCACTATTTATTGAAAATGCTGTTTTTCCTCTGTTGAATTTCTTTTATGTCTTTGTCAAAAATCAGTTGGTGATATTTGTGTGGGTCCATTTCTAGGTTCCATATTCTGTTCCATTGGCCAATACCACACTGTCTTGATTACTATAGATGTATAAGTCTTGAAATTGTGTGGAATGATTCTTCTCATGTTATTCTTCATTGAAACTGTTTTGGCTATTCTAGTTCCTTTCCCTGTCCTTATAAATTTTAGAACAATCTTGTCTATGTCTACAGTCTTGCTGGAATTTTTATAGAAATTTTGTTAAAACTGTATGTCAATCTGGAAATAACTGCCATCTTTACTATGCTGAGTCTCCCAATCCATCAATATGGTATATCTTTCAATTTATTTAGATCTTTGATTTCTTTCACCAGCATCTTGTCATTTTCAGCATACAGTTTTGTACATTGTATTAGGTTTACACCTAACTATTTCATTTCTTCGAGTGAGTGTAAGAGGTAATAATGTTAGTCTCAACTCCCTGGTGTTCATTACGTGTATGTAGAAATACAATTGAGTTTTTTATGTTATCATACATCTTGCAATTTTGCTGAATTGGCTTACTAGTTCTAGGAGGGTTATTGTTCTTTGTAGATTCTTTGGGATTTTCTATGTAGACAATCATGCCATCTGCAAATAGGGACAAAGTTTTTTGTAGATACTCCTTATCGATCTGAGGAAGTACTTCTTTATCCTTATTTTTCTGAGGTATTTTTTAAAATCATAAATGAATGTAGAATTTTGTCAAATGCTTTTTGTGCATAATTTGATATGATCATGTGATTTGTGGCCTATTAAGGTGGATTACATTGTTTGATTTTCAAGTATTGAAACAAACTTGCATCTCTGACATAAACTCCAATTGTTATGGTATATAATTTTTATATGTATTGCTTAATTCTATTTGTGAATATTTTGTTAAAGATTATTTAGTCTATATTCATGAAGGATATTGGCCTATAGTTTTTGCTTTTGTGCTGTGTCTGTTTAGTTTTGACATTAGGGTAATACTAGCTTTATAAAATGAACTAGGAAGTGTTCTCTTCTATATTTTGGAAGAGTGTGCAGAGTTTATGTTAATTCTTCAAACCAAGCCAATAAAACCATCTAGACCTGGAGATTTTTGCAGGGGAATCTTTAAATTATGAATTCAATTTTTCTCAATGTTATAGGGGTATTTATCTATTTCATATGGTGAGTTATAGTGGTTTGTATTTTTTTAAGTAGTTTGTTTCATCTTAGTTGTCAGATTATATGTATGGAATCATTCATACCACTCTCTTTTATGGATTTGATGTCTGTGGGGTCTGTAGTCATGTCACCCGTTTCATTCTGGATACTGGTAATGTGTGTTCTCTCTTTTTTTCCCAAACTTGAAAAAGATTGGCCAATTTTATTAACCTTTTCAAAAAACAAGCAATTGGTTGCTCTATTTTACTGTTTTTAATTTCATTGATTTCTGCTCTAATCTTTATTATTTCCTTCCTTCTTCCTGCTTTGAATTCATTTACCTCTTTCTTCTAGGTTCTAGAGGTACGGGCATGAATTGTTGATTTGAGACTTTTCTTCTTGTCTAATATGAGTGTTGAGTTCTGCTAATTTTCCTCTTAGTACTGTGTTAACTATGTGTCATAAATTTGGAAATATTGTATTTTCATTTTCATTCAATTTTGCTTATTTTTTAAAATTTCTCTTGAAACTTGCTTTTTGATCCATGGGCACTCAGCAGTGTGTTGTTTGGTTTCCGTGCATTTGGAGGTTTCCCTGTCTTTCTGTTTTGGGGTTCTAGCTGATTCTGTTACATTCAGAGGACATGCTCATTAGTGTTGCCAACTGCCGTTTTTTCTGTTGTATTTTAAAATCCATATAGTTTGGCCAGGTGCAGTGGCTCACACCTGTAATCCCAGCACCATAGGAAGCCGAGGCAGGTGGATCACCTGAGGTCAGGAGTTTGAGACTAGCCTGCCCAACATGGTGAAACCCCATCTCTACTAAAAATACAAAAATTAGCTGGGAGTGGTGGTCGGTGCCTGTAATTCCAGCTACTTGGGAGGCTGAGACAGGAGAATCACTTGAACCCAAGAGGCAAAGGTTGCAGTGAGCCGAGATTGCAGCTCCAGCCTGGGCGGCAAGAGCAAAACTCCATCTCAGAAAATAAAGTAAAATAAAATAAAATCCATGTAGTTTAATAAAAACTCTTTTATAAGAAGAAGAAACAAGTGTGAAATTATCAATGTTCAGTTGTAATCATTTAAAAACTATTGTTTATAAAATTAGTGTAAGAAGTTCTTTTTTTGAACATGGTTAGCTACATTATGGGGAAAAAATCTAAATGAAGTCACATACATTTTATCATTTATATCTGCTTAAATTTTGAGAAACACTTTATATATCATTAAAATAAATGCTTTTTATGATTCGATTTTAGTAAAATCATGATGTAATTTTAGTAAAATTACAAATATTTTATCAAGAAGAAACCGTAAAAGCTTTACCCATTTTTAAGGAAAATATTCTATTCTAAGCCATTTTCCTAAAGAAAATGTTTATACACTAATTTTGTTTATTTGCATAGATGGGTACTTATGGGGCTCAAAGATAAATTTGAGCTTACAATATTGATTTGACTCATTCTGTCATAATTAACTTGATATAGTGAATCTTGACTCATAGTTAGGAAATAAAATACTCAGAAAAAATAACCATCCATTCTTGATTTATTTATATCTGCATTTAAGCTGTTTATTCCAGTTATCATCAAAGTAACTTCTCGAACAGCTCATTAACATCTACATTTTGATATCTTGAAACATTAACCCATTGAAATACTTCTTGCCCAAGACACTGGAAAATAGAAATATAAACATTTGGATCCACTGGAATATTTTCAAAGCCTTCTATCAACTTACCTTACTACATCTTCAACTTTGTTTCTTATTATCCACCATTATTATTTTACAGTGCTGATAATTGTCTCCTACCTCATGGTTCGGTCATTTCTATTAGTTTGCTTCTCATTCTTAGAATTCCCTCCCAAGCCCTGTCTATCATCCTCATAAACACTTAATTTAAATTTTATCTTCTCTAGGAAGCTCTTGAACAGGGACAGGTATTCTTTACAAGGCCACCTGATTGGGTAAATTTACACCAACTACTCCCATCTTGATCAAGTGTGTTTTCCTTCATGACATTATCACTTCTCAAGATATCCATGTTCCTACCACCTTCCCAGCACACACACTAATTTCCTCCACCTTACCTCATGAGTGATGGTGTCTTCCCTGGGCTAACGGGATGTAGTCGAGGTGGGAGATACTGAGAAGAGCCTTGGTGCACAGGTGATCATATCCCCAACTGGAACATTAATAGACCACATCTGGTGATTGGCAATCCTCAATGGATGGCATCAAGAGAGGCAATTAACTGCTGACTCTTTGTTTACACAGCATCCTGATATGCTTTATTCTTGCTTCCTTACTCGCTCACTGTCTCCAGACCAGTTCCATCTTTTTACCTAGTATCTTAAGATTTGGCAAATTTATTTGTCTAATATTCCTTTAGCATACTTCTATCAGTTAGACACCTGCTTTGGTTATTTAATAGGTGAGTGTTTGCAGCCTTTGTTTCTGGCTGTGCAATTGATGACTCAAGTCTGTCTTGATACCATGGCAGAAAGATGAAGACCTCAGGGTATGAGTAGGGAAATTCATGCAAAATCTGTTGAAAATATCTCCCAATGAATCCAGTGTCCCTTTGCACACTAAGTTGTCAATACAAAAGTATTGAACTCATATATTTCTCTCATTTTCTTTCTCCTTATTGTACTTTCTCCATGCCAAATCAACAAGACCAGTTGAGATAATTCATGGTAAAAATAATCTACAAAAATATGCATTTTATTATCATTATTTGCATATTAACACTGCTAATACTAAGTATAAGACACTGGGCTAGCTGTAAACAGAAGGAATTGAGAGGTGATTCTGCCACGAGTTCTCTTCCTCCATTGCTTTCAAGCTCCACATAGAAGGGAAGAGGAGATAAAAATAAATTTCTGTTACAGAAGATAGTAATGAATGACATGAGGAAGACAGAAAAGTATTACGAGAAGGCACAGAAAAAGGGGTCATTTCCAGCTGAGGGCATCAGAGAATATTTCTTCTAGGAGATAGATTCTGATTCTTGTACTTTAGTATTATTAATAAGACTGATACATTTAGAGATAGGGAAGAAGTATTCCACAGTGAAGAAAGATTGAATTGTTCTTTTGATATACATAATAATTGGGCACTTACTATGTGCTGGTAGCAGGGACAAAGAAATAACAACAATATGTTAAATGATTTTTGCATCAAACTGTAAATAATTCAATTTAGCTAGAACAACAGGTTGAACAAAGGCATGGTGGGAAATATGGAATAAAAGTTGTATATGTGTAAAATAAGATTACTGAGATAAGAATAAGGCACTTAATGATCTGACCCTTTGCAGGGTGTGTTTCCTTGGCAAATGATCTGACCCTTTGCAGGGTGTATTTCCTTGGCACTTAATGAATTTCAAGCTTCTTTTTGGCTAGGACTGTGTCTCCTAAGCATATTTTTCAAAAAGGATAATAAAATTGCTCAATAGAGAATAAATGCTAATTATCTGTCTACTCTTGGCGAGCTTATAAATGGAGGTAGATTTACTGATCATATGTATTCACTTTATGTTTGAGTGTTTTAGTTAATGTTTTATTCCATTTTTATTACTTTGTACTCCACAAATCTATTAAGACTGATTGAATAGCATAAAATGAAGATTGTATTTCATAGACTAACAGTTCACCTGTTGTAACAGAGAAATTCAAAATAATGATGACATAGATAAACAGAAGTTTGTTTTTCTCATGCAGAAGTTGGGATCAATGGTCTAAAGCTGGTATGGGGCTGGGCTATCCTCAGGGGTCCAGGTTCCTTACATTTTGTTGCTCTGACATCCTGGTCACACCCCCACCATGTGATGTTGAAGGTGACTGCTCTGTCCACCAGCAACATACCAGAAATCCAGCATGAGGGGAAGGAGGGAGAGGTGGGGGCATATTCTTTCTTTTTAAGGAAATGCTGTTGCACATAGCACTTCCATTTTCATTCCCTGGTTTAGAAGTTAGTCACATAGCCACCCTCAGCTGCTGCTAGTGAAGCTGCAAAATGGGGTCTTTGACTGAACATCCATATGGCCAGCTAAAATGTGGCATCCCACTATTAAAAGAAAATGATAGACTGGAGATTGGGCAGGAACTAATGGTTTCTTTCATAATTACCTGTTAAGATTATGAACAAGTAATTTAATTAATGAAAGCCATTTGTACTTTTTTCCATCCTCCTATTTACCAATACTATTTTTTTTTTTCTTCTGGAGAAAACAAATACAGAAACCAAGCATTGTAATCCAATTCCAGTGCAAATTTAGAGAATTAATGAACAACAAGGAACCAATTATGCATAAGTAAAAAGGTCATAGTTGAGCTCCTGTTGAGATCAGAAGATGGAAGTAACAGTTTTAGGTGGAAAGAAACTGCCCAAGACTATGCAGGACCAGAGGAGACCCTAAGATTGGAGAAGTCAAGCAGGACTGCTGAGATAAAGTCGGCAATTTTCATACTCACCACTGCTGTTGTTTTGGACCAAAACATGTATGTGTTTATGAATGCAGGTAGACGTTCAAAAGAAAAAACAAAATTATATTATAAAAGGAAGAATAAGGGCCACCAGTTAATACATTTGTGTTCTTATTTCTATTTTTAATATTTAGTTGTGTGACCCTGAACAAAATGCTTAACCATGGAGGGTCTCTATTTCTTCATCCATAAAATAGAAATGTTGAATTAGATTGATGAGCAATAGAAAACACATTTCAAAAGCCTATTCTGTGCTAGACTATATTCCAGACATGTAAGTAAATGCTTCAGGGAGCTCACAGTGTCTTTGGCTGGGGGATTGGTGTCCACTCATAAACAGGCAATTCCAACATGCTGATCAACACAGCATCAGGAAATGATACCCAAGTGCCTGGGGAACACATTTAAAAGAGGCTTCAGACTAGAAACGTGAGAGTTGATGAATGAGTAATACTGAATTAAATTTTCATTAGCTCGAGGTCCAATACTATGTTAAATTTGGCAATCAAATTAGAAAGTGCATAAAATGTTCAGTTAAGACAAGATGGGTTAGAATGGAGCTATTTCTGCATAAAATATTTGTTAAAAATTAATATGTACTAGGTACTCAACAGAGGTTGAAACAGGCAAAATTCGTGCCCTTGAAAACCTACAACATACAATCTAGAATTTAAGATTTTTGAGATTTGGCATAGAGTGACATGTAATCTGGTCATGAGCTACTGAGATACAAAAGCTCATCCTTACAGGGGAAAGGTTATCATTTCTGTTTTATTGGGAAAGTTATACAAATAAAGAAAAGAGACTGGGAATGTTGTCATAACTTTTAAACACGTAAGTTTTTAAAAAATATTTCTCTAATGAAGACATATTACTACTTAGGTACACAGATAATCAAGTAGTTCAAGATACACCCAAAAGGGGGCTCTCTCTAAAGGTACTTTACTCTCAGATCCTATCAACTGAAGCTTTGGGGAAGATGGACCTATTGGCTTTCTTTTACTTATATATTCATTGTTAAAGCACCTAAAATTTATCTGAAATTTTATTAACCAACTAACACATATTTACTATAGTAAATTAGAAGAAAACAAGCAATAAGAACAAGGAAAATGAAATCATGTAAATTTCCATCAGCAATTTCATCATCCAATTGTAATATTACTTTGTATATACTCAGAATTTTTCTAAACATTGTATGTGATTAGTTACATTTACAGTCTATTTTTCTGGCCTTTATCCAGCAAGTTTTTAAATAAAATATTTTATACTGGAAGAATTTCTACAACAGTTTTTAATTTTAGCTCTTATGTACCAAAAATAATGATGACAGAATCTCTCACATTTGCTCAACAGTTACAAAACTGGAAATGAAAGAATCCTAGAACTTCCTTTTTAACTTTCTTTTGTAAAATAATATAAAAACTTACAGAAAAATTCCAAGAATAACACACAGATCACCTATAACCTTTACTCAAAATTCAACAAATTTAATACATTGCCTGTGTTAGTCTGTTTCCATTGCTACAAAAGAATATCTGGGACTGGATAATTATAAAGAAAAGAATTTTATCTGGCTTACAGTTCTGCAGGCTCTACAAGCATGGCACCAGCATTAATTCTGATGAGGACCTCAGGAAGCTTCCAGTCATGGCAGAAGGCCAAAAGGAGGCAGCATATCACATGGAGAAAGAAGGAGCAGGAGAAGGAGAGGAGGGGGAGGTCCTAGATCTCCTGTGAACTCATTACTGGAGGGTGGCAGCAAGCTATTAATGAGGGATCGGCCCCCATGATTCAGCACCTCCCACCAGGCCCCACCTCCAACAATGGGGATCACATTTCAACGTGATATTTGGAGGGGACAAACATCCAACCTATATCATTGCCACATTTGCTCTATCATTTTCTCTTCTGTCTCTCTGTGTGTGCATGCACACACATGTATATGTGTGTACATATATAAACATACATATGTCATGTAAATATAAACACATATATTGTGTAAAATTTTTTCTGAGCTATTCGAGAATAGGTTGAATACACCACGCCCATTTACCCTTTAATAATTCAGTGTGTATTTCTAAGGAAAAAGGTTATTCTCTATTGGAACAGTCGTGTAACTACACTATCAAACTCAGGACATTCACATTGACACAAGACCTTTACCTGATTTACAGTCCACATTCTATGTTGTCAGTTGTCTGACCCTTCCTTACAACATCTTTTGCCTTTCAAATAGGGCCAGCCCAGGACCATGTGTTGCCATTTCATCTTTGTGTCTCTTTCGTTTTTGTCAATCTGGAATAGGTTTATTTCTCTTTCATTACATTGACATTTTGGAGAACACCAGCTAGTCGTTTTATAGAGTGACTCTCAAGATGGATTTGTCTGGCCCTGCTAATTTTAAATAAGTAGGTGATAATAAGCACCCTCCAGGACAAAGTGGAGATATTTCTGGCAGCCTGAGGACCACAAGGCTAAGAGAACAAGAGGGAGCTTGTCACAGATGAGGAAATGAACAAGGCTCCGTGTGACCTCCTCACCACTTGTGGAATTGAAGGGCTGAGTGAGAAGCAGTGAGACCAGGCAGGCCAGCCAGGGTCAGGTGCTGAAGGGTTTAGACCGTGGACTTGATTCTGAAAGCATTAGGGATCATTGGGGAATTTCAGTCAAGGACATAATAATGTTTGTTTCTGAGAAAGACAATGTCTTAAAGATAATTTAGTGACTGGATCTGAGAGCACAGCAGCACGAGTAAGAATTCTGTTAAAATTATTGTGATGTGGACTGCAGGAAGACTTGGGGTGAAAAGATGCAACATATTTGGATAAATGCTGTAGAAAATAGAACGATTTGGTGATTTGGTGTACAGAGTGAAGAACAGGAAGGACCAGGGTGACAGTTGGAATTCTGTTGTGTGCGCTGAATGTCAGATGCCTGATCCTCTAAGGCTGGAGATGGGATATAGGGGAAGCAGCTCTAAGTCAGAAGAGACTGAACACTGTTTTGGACATGGTACATTTGAGGTCTCTGTGGGAGATCCAAGGGGAACTGTCTTCCAGGACCTGAGGAGGAAGATTTGTACCGGAGATACAGATTTAGATGTCATCAACTCACAGTCACTGAAACCAGTGGCTGGAGGAGCTCCCCAAGAGAGGGAGGCCTTCTGGGAGGGGATGGAGCACGACTAGGGACACAGGACTGTCTGGAGGTGTTGAAGCCCCTGCTGCAGGTGGAGAGCCATGAATTCATGGATACCAAGAGCTGATAGGACAACTCTTCCAGCAGCACATTATCGCTCAGGCATGTGAAAGGTGAAGCAGGTGGTCCAGTTGAACCAGGGGTGTAGGAAAGGCACTGGGATTATTGGTAAGGTAGTCACTGAAATGATGGATGACAGACTCTATGCTGTGTGTTGAAGGAGGGAAAGATAAATGAGCCTGTAAGATGAGTGTTGGGTCCTGGAAGTCTCCATGGGTTAAATGACAGATGCAGGAGCTGAATCTGAGTGAAAATGAAGGTGTTATAAACAGCAGGTGGAAATCAGAAATGGGAATGTTTGTGGCTTCAGAATTTCTTAAGTTTATTTCTGGGTGATGACTAGTTCAGGGACAGCTGACAGACAGGAGCTGAGGTGGAGTGAAGGTAGGAGTCCTCAAGGACAAGGAGATAGAGTGGGCAGGCATCTAAGCTTCGAATGCATTGTCCTCATGGGCAATGAAAGCATCTGGATGGAGGTGGGTGGTGGAATGGAAAGTGAGTCTATGGGTGCCCAAGGCTACAGTGGAGGATGGAAATGAGGGGAGACAGAGGACTTACAGTAACGGGGAGGAGCAAGCATGTGGAAATAGCCCTAAAGGGGGAGAGGCTGCTGGCCACCTTCAGGGCAGCTTTACTAAATGTGGGGGAATAAAGTGCTTCCATCGCAGGGATGCAAGACAAGAGTCAGGCAGGATGGTGGCCCCAACAAAGGTGAAGCCACCATTGGAAAAGAACATCTGGAGAACTGGGTTTTCAGAAGGCAGCTGTTGGTGTGGGAAGGAAAGAACAATGAAAGGCTCTGCACTATGAGGCTAGGAGTAAAGGAGGATTATATTTTAATTTAAGAATAATAGTGATGAAATGAGGTCAAAATGGGTGTTTCTCACTTTTCTCATCAGATACTTTATTACCAGAGGCAGAAATGATAAGCTTCATCATATCAGAAAAGAGACAATAACAATAAAATTATTAAACACTTGAATAAAATAACTGAATTTAAAAATACTTATTTATATTAATGTAAGACTATGAGACAGATTACAATCAGAAATGATGGGAGAGAGGGGCACCCAAAAATTGGGCTCAGCCACTGGTGATGGGACTTCAGGGGAAAGGTCTAGAACCCACTGTTCTGTACAGCAGCCACTGGCCTTATATAGCTATACAAACTTACATTTTAATTAATGATCATTAAAATTCAATTCCTTGCAGCACTACATGCTAAAGATTCAATAGCCACAGGTGGCCATGGCTACCATATTGGGCAGGACCAATACCAGACATCTCTGTTTTTTACAGAAAGTGCTGACGGCATTGCTCCAGCAGGGGAATCTCGTATGTGGCAGGGTGGGCCCCAGTTCTTCTGGAGTGAGGATTCCTGGACACCTGATTGCTCTAGGGACCCAGAGAAAGGAGGGGGACACAGGAAGGCTACAGATAGAGTTCTCATCTCTTACTCCCAAATTAACCTAAAAAGATCAAACTTTTCTGCTTGTTAGAGTGAAGCAAATATTGGACTGGAAGGCAGCAGATTCAGTTGAGTTCATATGTGCCTTGAGTATGTCACTTAGCATGTCTGATTTTTAGACTTTATCTATGTAAATTGGGTAGAATAATATTAATACTTCACAATGGCAATGAGGATTAAATTTGACATATTTTGTAAAATTACCGATTAGCTTAACAAACAAAGCACTGTATAAATATTAGGACTGATGCTGGTGATGTTGGGGAAATTAGCCTAATGAGGTTCTAGCAGTTCTCCTTCCCAACCCACCAAGCTCAATGCCCTTCCAATCACTGAAGGAAAAAGATATGACTTGTATATTGATCCATGAAATGATCTTTTTTCTTACCATTGCCCCTCAATAAAAATAAAACTCTTTCCTACCCCCAATTAGATATCAAAAGTTTTAAATTCTAAATTTAATGGTAGATGTACCATGTAAGTAAAAATGAGTGTCAGTGTATTCAACCAAGAAATGTAGGTAAGTGGTTTAGTTTTCTCTCTTCTGATTATGAGGAACTAACAAACAGGGCTGAAGGGATTGGGTGAAAGATAAGATTTAGATGATTCTTGGAGAAGGCAAATTTTACAAACCACAGTTTTGTTTAAAGTAGGATTTATTTACCTGCTCCTAAACAGAGATGAAAAACACTGTGCGTTTTTTCAAAAAGCTGTGCATGTGGGCAGATAAACTGTACATGGTTTATAAACGTTGAAATGGGTGGTAGGCTGTTTCCATTTAAGGAAATGTTTATTGAAGCTTCATTCTACTTTGCTATTTAGCATCTCCTGCAGGTAGCTATCCAACTTTCAAGTACAGAGACACAGCAAAAAAGGTCAATATAACTAAGACTAAGAAAAGCAGCTCCTAAAAGAGTACAAAAGTGGTCCATATGGAATCATGACATGGTGTATTAGTCCATTTTCATGCTGCTGATAAAGATATACCTGAGACTGGACAATTTACAGAAGAAAGAGATTTAATTATACTTACAGTTCCATGTGGCTGGGGATGCCTCACAATCATGGTGGAAGGCAAGGAGGAGCAAGCCACATCTTACATGGATGGCAGCAGGAAAAAAAGCTTGTGCAAGAAAACTCCCACTTACAGCAACCATCAGATCTCATGAGGTTCACTCACTATCATGAGAACAACATAAAGACCTGCCCCCATAATTCAGTTACCTCCCACCAGGTCCCTCACACAACATGTGGAAATTCAAGATGAGATTTGGGTGGGGACACAGCCAAACCTTATCACATGGTATAAAAGGTGATGGATTCACATAAGTGCTCAATTGATTTTTGGCAAAGGTGCAAAGGCAATTCAATGAAGGAAGGATAGGAGCTGGAGCAATTGATGGTAAGACAATTGGATTTTCATATGCAAAATCCAAATTCTCTTGAATTGCTGTTTAAGGTGTGAGAGAAATTGGACATCCATATGCCAAAAAAAAAAAAAAAAGAGCTTCAACCTAAACCTTACACCTATACAAAAATTAGGTCAATATGGATCACAGACTTAAATGTACATTATAAACCTGTAAACTTTTAGAAAAAGAAAATAGGAGAAAATATTTGAGACCTAGGACTAGGCAATGAGTTCTTAGATTTGACACCAAAAGCATGATTCAGAAAAGGAAAATTGATAAATTTGACTACATCAAAATTAAAAACATTTGCTCTGTGGAAGACTCTGCTAAGGGGACAAAAAGACATGCTGCAGACTGCAAGAAAATATTTGCAAACCACATAGCCAACAAAGGACTAGTTCCTAGAGGTTACAAAGAACTCCCAAACTCAACAGTCGAAAAACAAACAATCCAAGTACAAATTGGGCAAAAGACAAGAAGAGACATTTTACTAAAGAGGATATACAGGAGGGGTGCAGTGGCTCACACCTGTAATAATCTCCCAACACTTTGGGAGACCAAGGAGTAAGGATCACTTGAGCTCAGGAGTTCAAGACCAGCCTGAGCAACATAGGGAGACCCCATCTTTACAAACAATAATTTTAAAAATTAGCCAGGCATGGTGGCACATGTCTGTGGTCCCAGCTACTTGGGAGGCTGAGGTGGAAGGATCGCTAGAGCCTGGGAGGTTGAGGCTGTGGTGAGCTGTGATTGTACCACTGCATTCCAGCCTGGGTAACAATGAGGCCTTGTCTCCAAAAGAAAGAAGAGAATCTATAGATTGATAGTAAGCACATGAAAAAATGTGCAACATCATCAGCAATTAGGGGAATACAAATTAAAACCAAAGTGAGATATCAACACACACCTATCAAAATGGCTAAAATTAAGAATAGTGACAGCAGCAGTTGCTGGCAAGGATGTGAAAAAACCAGATCACTTATACATTGCTGGTGGGAATGGAGAATGGTAGAGCCACTCTGGCAAACAGCTTGGTAGTTTCTTATAAAACTAAACTAAATACAGTTATCAAATGTATTAGTCCATTCTCACACTGCTATAAAGATACTGCCAGAGGGCTGGGCATGGTGTCTCATGCCTGTAATCCCAGCACTTTGGGAGGCTGAGGCAGGCAGATCATGAGGTCAGGAGTTCAAGACCAGCCTGGCCAACATGGTGAAACCCCGTCTCTACTAAAAATACAAAAATTAGCTGGGCATGGTGGCATATGCCTGTAGTCCCAGGTACTCAGGAGGGTGAGGCAGGAGAATCGCTTGAACCTGGGAGGTGGAGGTTGCAGTGAGCCGAGATCATGCCATTGCACTATAGCCTGGGCGACACAGCAAGACTCCATCTCAAAAAATAAAAATAAAAATAAATAAAGATACTACAAGAGACTGGGTAATTTATAAAGGAAAGAGGTTTAATTGACTCACAGTTCTGCATGGCTGGGGAGGCCTAAGGAAACTTACAATCATGGTGGAAGGGAAAACAGTCACCTTTTTCACAAGGCGACAGGAGAGAGTGTGTGTGTGTGAAGGAGGAACTGTCAAACACTTATAAAACCATCAGATACCATGAGAACTCACTATCACAAGAACAGCATGGGGGAAACCGCACCCATGAACCAATCACCTCCCACCAGGTCCCTCCCTTGACTGTGGAGATTAAGGGGATTACAATTTGTGATGAGATTTGGGTGGGGACACAGAGCCAAACCATATCACCATACAATCTAACAATCTGAATCTTGAGTATTTATACCAGAGAAATGAAAATTTGTGTTCGTATACAATCCTGTACCTGAATGTTCACAGTGGCTTTATTTGAAATATCCAGAAACTGGAATCAGCCCAGACATCCTTCAACAGGCGAATAATGCCCCTCCCAAAGACATCCACATCATGATCCCTGGAACATGTGAATATGCTATAGTATATGGCAATGGCAAATTTTAGTTGCATGGAATTAAGACTGCTTATAAGCTGTCCTGGAAATGGGGAGATTCTCCTGAATTTTCTGAGTGGTGCCAATGGAATCTGAAGTGAGGAGGTTGGAGTGTTGTGATGTGAGAAAAGGCCTACACTGTTTTTGCTGGTTTTAAAGATGGAAGAAGAGACCATGAGCGAAGGAATGCAGCAGCCTCTGGAAGCCAGAAAGGGCAAGGGAATGGATTCCTCCCTAGAGCCTCCAGAAAGAAACACAGCCCTGCCAACTCCTTCATTTTCACCCAGTGACACCAACACAAAATGTTGTAGGTCACTTAGTGTGTGGAAAGTTGTTACAGCAGCAATTGAAAACTAATACACATACCATGGCACACTACTTAGCAATAGGAAAAGCACCAATACTCACAACAGATTGGATGAATCTCCAGAGAATTATACTGGGTGAAAAAACCCAGTCCTGAAAGATTACATACTATTTGATTCCACTTAAATCTTTTAAATTTGATTCCACTTAGATGTTTTAATATGACAATATTTCAGAAATGGAGGAAAGATTTAGGGGTTGCAAAGAATTTAGAATGGGAATGGAAGAGAACGTGTGGGAGGGAATAGATGTCATTATGAAAGGTCAATGTGGTATTTGTAGTAATAGAACTTTTCAGTATCTTGACTATAATGGTGTGTACGTGAGCATAAATGTGTGACAGAATTGTATAGAACTTAATACACACAAGCACACAAATAAGTACAAGTGAAATGAGAGAAATCTAAATAAGATTGATGGAGTGTTATCATGTCAATACTCTAGTTGAGATATTATATTATAGTTTTGCAAAATGTTACCATTGGGGAAAATAAGGCAAAGTGTACAAGAGATCTCTGTATTACTTCTTGCAGCTGCATGTGAATCAACAATTATCTCAGTACAATTTTTCATAAAGAATATTGTAGGAAATTGTTATCTTGCTGCTTCTTATAGCCATGGCTATGGATTGCCTTAGTTAAAACCTAGAAGGTAGGGACAAAGCTATCTAATTCGCTTGGTACACTAGCTCCCTTGCCATCATCTGCCGCTAATCATTTAGAGGCTTTTCATTAATGATAATGATATGTCTGAATGTGCCTTACAGCAGAGAATGTTAACCTATTTATGTCGATCCTTAGCTCAGGGGGTTCTTAATTCATCTGGAAACTCTAGTCAATATTTGTGTTTGTGTGTGTCTGTGTGTGTGTGCGCATGTTTTTGAAGAAAACATCTATAACTTTCAAAAGGGCTCCATTACCCCCTCTAAAAAAAAAAGAAAAAGAAAAAGACCAAGAACCAAAGTCCTTAGAAACACACTAAGTGTGAACTTAAAAATATATTTCTTTGGAGTGATTTAAAATAATGCTATGCACAGCTGCGTCAACATTTTTGAATGGGAGAAAATATGCATGGTCTTTGGTAGAATGGGCTCCAGGGTCAGACTTCCAAGTGTGTGACCTTCAGCAAAGTCCTCATCCTTTCTAAGCCCCAGTTTTCTCATCTATAAAATGGGAAAAAGAATACTTCCTGTTTTATAGAACATTGTGAGTTTCAAATGAAATAATGTAATCAGTCATTTAGCATATCACCTGACACATGATAAGCACTCCATAAATATTAGCTTAATTCTGTTATTACTATTGTGTTTAAAATGGAAAGATCCAAAGATTCAAATTATTCTTTTCAAAGTATCTTTTCAATATAATGGAAAAAAATGGCACACAGTTTTGTAGAAGGGGCACTGGTGTTAGTAGACTTGTTCTGCCATTGGTTCCCTGTGTAAGTTTGGACAAGTCACACTCTCTCTGAGCCTCCATCCGTAACATAAGAGGGCTAAAAGTTTGGGCTTAAAAAGATGCATGAATTCACTCAACAAACATTTATGGGAGTTCTTTATATGGTTTTCAGGTTGAGTTCCTCAGAAGCAGACCATGAGTGGGAGATTCGTGAGAAAAGGTTTATTCAGGAACGCTCAGGAAAAACTTGGAGGAATAAAGAAGTGGGACAGGAAGGGGAAGAAAGGAAAGCAAAGACCCACAGAGGGTGCTATAGGGTCAGTCCTGCAGAAAGCTCTAGAGAGACCACGTAAGTCACCCTCAGCATCATCTCCACCTGGGAACTAGGGTGCTTATATCCCCACTGCAGCCGGTTATTATTTAAGGGCAGTCCACACGCGCATGAATTCCCAGGCACTACCTGCTCCATGTGTGAGCCAGCTGAGCAAATACCAGCTGCCTGAGGGCAGCCTTCTGGCAAAGAGTTGCAACTGTTGGCATTTTGGGAGTGAAAGCCCACAGGGAGCTTATGTGCCTGGAAATGGTAAAGGGACCCAAGGGAAAACCAGCAGAGCAATGACAGCATATGCAAGGTCTCAGAGCCTTCCTCTGCCTTCATGGATGACACTCACAGTGTCATGGGGAAACACACAAGCAGCCACACGATTGCTAAAGAACTCCCAGGAGAGGGCCTCAGTTCAGGCTGGAATGTCAGGGAGGGGCTCGGAGGGCCCGCAGGAGCAAATGAAGACAGAGAAAGAATCAGTCAAGCAAAATAGGGAAGTGGTGAGAGGGTTCAGTCAGCTGAAGAGAGCGTGATACTCAAGGAATTAAAATAAGCCCAGTATAACCATATCAAAGGAGTGGGGCAGCTGGAGATGTGGCTGGAAGGTGAGGGGAACCCAGATCATGAAGTGAATCATGTGAGTTAATTTGTAGGCTCTTAGGGTCTAACACAGTTTAGTTACAGACAAGTATCATGGCTAAGAAAAGGGTACAAATTTCTTCATATACAATGGAAACGATAACATAGTTTCCCATTAGCATCCCCAGGTTATAGAGAAAAAAGTCATTGCGGACATATCATCAGTTTTAAAGAATTGAAGTTAGGTAGATTTAAAATTCTTTTTATTTCCTTTGCATGCTGGAAGGTAAAAGAAAAGTTATATAGAACCTAAAATAACTGAAAATGTCTCTGTAATATAGCAAAAAAAGAAAGAAAGAAAGAAAGAAAGAAAGAAAGAAAGAAAGAAAGAAAGAAAGAAAGAAAGAAAGAAAGAAAGAGAAAGAAAAAGAAAAGAAAAAACTAAAACACAAGAAGAGCTTCTGCAGTTGATTATGTCAGTAAAGCCGCGGCTTCTCCTTGGTCTGCAGTCCAGAGTCATCTACCAGCTACTGAATTAAATCAGTAGATTCTGGTTTAGATTTGGTCTGAAACAGCCTGTTCTAGCACAATTTAATTTCATGGTCAAATGAGGATGATTATTCTAAAAAGCTTCCAGCCATGAAGTTCCTGTGCTTTTTTAGTTAAAAATGTGGCCACTTTGAACCCTGTTCTGTGATTTTTAGATGTGGATACAATGAAGTTTTTGCCTTTGTTCACTCTGACTCTGCTTTTTTTTTTTTTTTTTTTTAATGGGAAAAAATCAGCACTTTCCATCTGAAAATAGGAGTTTAGACCAGGATATCTCTGTCAATATAGGTTACTAAACCATTTCCTCAAGTTAATAAAATATAATACCAAAAATTCATAGTTGCTAACTTATCATGACACCTTTGTCTTTTTCAAGGTTCATGGAATGAGACTTTTAAGTAATAAATTTGATATTTGTTTCCTTTATTTATACAGCCAATTACAAAGGCATAATAAGAAGGCGTATTTAAGAAGTTGATGCAAATCCCACACTATGGTTATTTCTGCCACCTTGGAGATTCTTATCCTAGGATCCCAATTTAGCGCTTTTGGTGAGATTTAAACAATAAGTCTCTAAATAGTCAAAACTGCAGACACGTTAGGATGTGATCATTGGAATTTAGCATGAGTACCAAAATTCTTTATGTTGGAATATCAGTAGAACACTAGTCCATCATCGATGTAATTAATGCCCATCAAGATCTTACTTAGAAGTATTCTCTTTTCATGAATTTTATGAGCATCTTTTTTTATTTTATGGTATTCTTTCCCTCTTTGGGGTTTAATTTAAATTTTTCTCATAAAGCTGTCTCTAATCACTAGAATTCAAAGACAGCTATATAATCTAAGACCCTTTCTATCATCTTCTATTCATAGATGGCGTCAAGACAAGGAGAAAGAGACTGGACTCAGGTTGTTGTGGTTCTTAGATGTGGAATCTGTCTCCTCCCTAGGATAGTTCTGAATTAGATGCTTTAAACAAGACAAAACATTTGATTAGTTTTTTCTTAAGGAACTTCATATGACACAGTTGTTTGGTTACATTATTCTGCTTCCTTTCTCTGGTTTTATAGCATTTTAATTGCTGTTTTAATCCTGTGTTTTATATAAAGCATCTATAATTCCCTTGATGGATAGAAACCATAGAAGTAAAAAGCATTATTATTATGCATTTCCCAGTCTGTTAGTGTTTTGATAGATTCCCTAATTCACTCTTCAAAAAAAATTGCTATATACATTGTGTTCTTTTTACAACATTACTATCATGAGTAGGAGGAATATTTTAGGGTAGGATAAACAGTAATTGGCAAGGAGCTATAACATTGATTTGTACAAGCTTCATGTCCAACCCATTCTGAGGACACTATTAGAGTAATGGGTGAAATGAGGGAGTGCTGATTTGCTAAATTTACTTCAGGAAAAGATCAAACTGGTGCTAGGGCTTTGGGGGCAGTGCCCCTGGTTTCTTGAGGTGCACTCTGGCTCTTTGGAAGAAAGAGCACAAGTTACCCAGCAGCAGCATGCATGGTCTTTGGGCAAAAGAGGCCCAAGATGCTGAGAGAGAGCAGGGTACTCTGGAAGCCACTAGATGGGGGTGTCTACTTGTTCAATCTGGGCAAATATCCCATCAACCAGCTGGCATGAAAGAAATAAAGGTTAAAATGAGGGTAAATTCCATATTCCTCAATGCCATTCTTTTACAGAAAGTGAACTGTATTGAATATCAAAAGCAACTTCAAGTCACCTGCTGCCTCCAGTGATTTGGCCTGGGAGGATAGCCACTGAGATCTTCTTATGCTGGGGTTTTGGGGGCTCTCATTTGAAAGCAGCATTCGTCTGGGAAACCAATGAATACAGAATAATGAATTAGAATGGAGGTGAGGTATTTCACCCAGTTTTTCTGCAGAGTTATCAGTGATTCTGACCTAGTCATTTAAACCCTGGACACCCACAGTTTCCTACCTTTTCAATGAACATACTAATTTTTGTCCGTCACAGCTACCGATAATAACGATAACTTATGATTTTATAAGTAATCTCCAAATGTGATCAGTCCTAAAATAAATGTATCTGAGCAGGAGGAGGGGCAGCAGAAGCAGCTACAATTTCAGGATTCATCCAGCACCAGATGAAAATTCCATCCTTTGGTTAAAATTCTTCTAAGACCTTGGCTGGCTGGTGAACTTGGCAGACCCAATTATTATAGCAATTAAGATTTTCAAATGTGAGTCAAATTATGAGCCAAACTTGTGCCAAAAGCTGGCAGACAGACACCCTGAATTTAGGTCAGGGATGTTGTTCCCTGTACCAGTGGTAATTCAATTACATCCCAGCCCCAGGCATGCAGGTTCCAACCCCATGAGACCTGATAGTCATAATAGGTCTTCTCTGGGCTAAAGAAACCCTGGGATGCCCATTCTGCCTGAGGCCCCCCATCGCTGGGACACCGACCTCAAGGAACAGCAGGAGAGGTCACCATTTATCCTGACATTCAGCTCCCGGGGAAACCGCCGTGCTGAGACAAACACCTGTGAGGGTCAAGTCTGCTTTGCTATATTTATTACAAAAAGACTCCTGGAGGACTGGCTGGTATTCTGAAAAGATCTTGAAGGAGAAATGCTTTCTTTAAGGATTACAATTTTTTGACCACAGTATTTGATTTTTAGCATTAAGTATTCTGAATTTAAACTACTAAAGAGAGAATGAATGCATGTGCGCATGAGGGCAATTGGTAACAGGATCCCTAAGTCTGGCAGCTAGTCCCACCTCCCCAACCCAGCTCTTGTGAGAGTCATTTCACACTCTGAACCTCAATTTTCCCATCCACAAAATGGTGAGGATAAACTACATCCAAGAAGGGAAGGCCGTTTCTTCTGCAGTGGCAGCTCAGTGTGGAGAAGGCTCTGTGGTTGAAGAGGTCCATGTGGAACATGTATCCAGAGGGACTGTGTTGGAGCCATGTTGACTGCAAGGACAGAAGACGAGAGAGTGTCAAAACGCTGTGCATTTGCCATTCCTAAACTAGGTGATTTCACATGTCATTTTCATTACAAACAATCTTTAAAACTATACATGCATTTCCTGAGTGTTCAAGTGAGAGAGCAGGTCCAGGTTAGAGCAATGTGTCAACTTGATACCTGAGTGAAATGGCACAGGGAGATCTATTTTAAATGACAGGTACTAATTTTATTAGCAGTTAGCTTTAGCACTCATTCATGGACCAACTGTTGTGCACAGAGCACTATTCTGAGCTGCAAGGACACGGAGATAAGTAAGCCAGGCACTAAATGTCAGGTGTTTGGAGTCCAGTGGTTCCAGGGGAATTTTTGTAAATGCAATAAATGGTTGGGTTTTCTGTCCAGCCTTGGTCAGTGTCCATGAGGAGCATGTTCTTATTAACGGTGCAAAATAAGTAAATAAGACCTGTGGCAGCGCCTAACCTGCTCTCTGGAGGACCTTCTGGAGAGGGCTGTTGCTGGTACTCCCACGCTGAGGCTGTGCCATTCCCAGGAGAGACTCAGCACCTTTTTGAATGGGAATAACTTGCCAAGTAGTCCTGGTTACTTGGGATGGTGAGGGAGAAGGATTGCTTGGGACCAGGAGTTCAAGGCCACAGTGAGCTATGATCATGCCATTGCACTCCAGCCTGAGTGACAGAGCAAGACCCTGTCTCTAAAAAAGCAAAACCAAATGGAAAGAACTTTTTATTCTACAAAACCACCTCATTATGCCCATGCCTTGTCAGTTTAGAAAACCCCCAAGGTGTGTTTAATCAATGTTCTGTGAAAAGGAGAAAGTGGCTACCTATTCAAGAAACACTGGAGTTTTTAATGCTTTCCATATTTTCCATGCTCTTCTCCAAGTAATAAATCTTAACACAGGAACATAATAGCATCTCTCTGAAAATCCTAAAAATTGGATGAACCCTAACGGTTTAGTGTGATTTGAACTAAAGGCAAGAAGACTCACTAATGAATCTCACAGAGTCCCTGCTACTCTGGGATCTTAGATCTTAGCTGGTGGCTACAGGAAGCCAAAAACAATCACCTACACCATAAAAAATCATTCCAACATGAATTCAAAATTCAAATGAATGGAGTCTTAGCACCATAAAGGATTTGTCTGATTTCAGATGAATCCGTTCAGTGTGGGTTCCCTTCAAAGTAACAGTGACAGCTCATGCTAATAATTTACAGTCTCTAAAGCATGTTCACAGCCATTTTCTCTTATTTTGAAAACCTGTTGATGGATGTTTCCTATCAAAACACCAAATCTTCCACATCTTGTGACCAGTAGCACCGATTCTCAGGCTGTGAAAACTAGGACAGTCACATTCGAGCTCCAGCCTCACCGCGGTCCATCCCACTCTCCTCACCCATGATTCCTGGTATGTAGTGAGAGAGCCGAGGATAAAGCAAATAGCTTTGGTTCAGAATTAAAGTCTTGAGTTGTCTAGATATACCCCTTTTGTCAAAGTTGATTCTAGCATAGATCTGTTTAGGGCAGAATCTTTGTTAAGAATATTTATGATTTACAGATGGCATTGGAAGAAAATCACATTGATTTCGGTTTAGAAAGATGGTTTACAGAATGCAGTAGTGTTCTGAGATTATGTGATTGAGCTAACCCATCCAGATGTCCAGTTCTTCCCTTTTCCACCGCCCCTTCCTCTGGCCTGCCCTACCGCATCCCTAGACTGCAGCAAACCTATCGGAAAACCCAGCTCCCCCTTTACCTGGTTCCTTCCTCTGGTTCTTTTCCACTCCACCCTTTTTCTACTGCAACCCCCAGGCATATTTGAGATGACTCAGAGGCATCATGGTTTGGACTGAATTAAAATGATGGAAACATAAAGGAATTCTTACTGTTTGTATCTAATGAATTTCCCTGGTGCAAATTCAATATTAAATGCAGATTGAAGCTAAAATGGTCCTTAAGGGAATAACAGAAGTATATCGGATGTTAAAGGGATTGTTAATTAAAAGGAATAGCTGGCTGGGAAGCTTTTAATAAATATTTGCTTTCAGTGGCTCAAAAAATAAGTCTCCCAGAGGAGGGCACCTACTACCTCTACTACCCTCTAAAATAAGAATTTTTTTTATGCCAAAGCGTACATAGACATCTGTTCTGGAAAGTTACAGACTAGGAAAAAAACCAAATTATAGTAATCGTTAGCTTGCTCATTTCTGAAGGAGTTTATAATCACTCATGTGAAATATTTACCTAAATTACTTGGCATTCTGTTGTAGATGATGAGTGGCCAAAATAATTACTTATATCTAAAGTAGCATTGAATTGGTCTGAGTTTTGCATCTAATGTCTCTGAAATGATTGATCACAGGTAAACAAATAAAAAGTCCCTCCCCCCATTAGTTGTTATTTTTCTTTTTTTTTTTTTTTTTTTTTTTTTTGAGACGGAGTCTCGCTCTGTCGCCCAGGCTGGAGTGCAGTGGCCAGATCTCAGCTCACTGCAAGCTCCGCCTCCCGGGTTTCCGCCATTCTCCTGCCTCAGCCTCCCGAGTAGCTGGGACTACAGGCGCCGCCACCTCGCCCGGCTAATTTTTTGTGTTTTTAGTAGAGACGGGGTTTCGCCGTGTTAGCCAGGATGGTTTCGATCTCCTGACCTTGTGATCCGCCCGTCTCGGCCTCCCAAAGTGCTGGGATTACAGGCTTGAGCCACCGCGCCCGGCCTAGTTGTTATTTTTCTAACTTCAGATTTATTGTGTATTTTTGAGGCTGGGGTTTTAGTCTATGTTTTTTGGGGTAAGGCTTTGATAAATTAAAATACCTCCTCACATTTCATTTTCATTAGAAAAAATAACCCATACTGCATCTGAGAAAGCAGGATTCAAAACATAAAGCATTTTCACGCTAAATATTAACATTGGCTCTGATGTATTTATGGATAAGAGACAGTACTGTGGCATTTTCAGCTCAGCCCCAGTCTTCCAGCCTGTTGTCATGTCAGACCTCAGTCCATGCTAGGCCCAGGCAGTGATGAAGGGCTCAGTATCCGGTGGTCACCCCATTAATGTGAGTGACAGAAAACCACTGTGGACAACTCAGGCAGCAGGTGGTCAACAAAAGCATGATGTCAAGAAAATACTGTGGAAATCACCCAGCAAGACAGAGAGTTGATGAATGGCGTAGAGGTCTTCATGACACAGGAGGTCTTGATATCAGGGGCTGAGACTCAGGAGCAGAATTCTGAGCCCAAGGAAGATGGCTTCAATTTAAGTGTGGTTGGAGAATCCAGAAAAAATAAAAATAAAAAACCACTAAGAAAACAGATAGGAAGCCAGGTCATGAAATGGTAGTACCACGCTGTAATTCATTCACAGGAACCAAGTAATAATCCAGTTTGTTAGAACCAATGTTCAAGGTTGGACTAAAACCAGAAGAAAGTTAGCTTGTTGTTGTTGTTAACCAAGTTGTTGCAATTTTTGGCTTGAATCAATGTCTTCTGACACTAGATCATTTTACGGTTAGAACTGGGAGACAGGCAGGATGATCATTTATTTTGTAAGTATCTTCCTAAAAATTACCCTGACTAGCCTGAATCATTAGGCCGTATTTTATCAAAATCATGACAAATAGGTACCATAAGAGCAGATAATCCTGAGTGAAGTAAAAAGTAGCATTCAGTGTGAAGTCTTTCTGTTCACATCAATGAGAGTTTGTTGAACACCTACTATCAACTAGAAAAAGTACAGGAGGCTTTGATGGCACAAACCAAACAATTTTGACCTCAGTGCCTCTTCTCTGTTCTCATTAGCAGTTTGTCCCAACCTCAACCAAACCAAAGTATGTCTCTCCATGGCATAGACCCAATCCAGGGAGAAAGCAAAATGCAATTTTGCTTTGGGCTTGCATCACCTTTTTGTTAAATGAGATTAATGCTTGCTATCTGGAAACATTCATTGAGAACCTACTACCCTAACATCACAATGAACTCTTGGAGTACAAAGATGAATACAGAATGGTTACTGTATTGAAACAGCTAACAATTCAAGAGGGAAGACATACATGCAGAACATTAGAAACAAACATACCTGCTCCCATCAGGCATGCAACCTCCAGAGCAGTGTTGCATATAAGACAGTGCTTCCAACTTTGCAAGAAAACAATTGTTATAAGTTTCTCTATTATCAGATGTGACAAATTAACAAGTAGGGCAATGTAGATCCACAACAAGAAAGAATATTTGAAGACCTAAGCAATTAGTTTCAATGTTAAAATTCAATAGTACAGGTTAGGAATGTTCTAGTACAGTACCTATTGTCAAAGCAAAAGAGTGGTGCCTCCCATGAAATTGTCAGTTGTCTGACTTTTGTTCATTTTCTTCTCTTTGTGGCAGCTTGTTCTCTCTGCAACTAATTTTTTCCATGGAAAACTATTAAGGTCATTGTGACATCCTGTGAAAAATAGAAGAGAGAAATACACTGACAAAAATTCATAATCAAGTCAGATCAAAAGAACTCTTATATTACCTATTTTTTCCCTGTGATATTTTTCTTTAAAAAAATCAAAAGAAAAGTAAAACCTAGACTTACAAGTTGTGACTTTATACCTAGAAGTAAGGCATAGTTTGCAATTTGTGGTTCTTTGGTAAATGTTAAATGGTTTACTACAGAAATGCAAAAGCATTACTCTTTGACCATTAACGTAACGTGAAATAAAAGGATCTAAATTCATTTCACGTATCAAATATGTCACTCTTTTGGTGCACATACCATTGAACTCCAAAAGGTTATTGCACTGAAGTCATTCCCCATGTTTCTAAAGGCCATTACATTGTAAGCATAAAAAAATGAAACAGTTACTTTCTAATTTACATTGATTCATGGGCAAGAAACTATATAACATGTACTGCTGGCCTTCAAAGATGAATAGGTTACAATCTTGTTTCTAGAAGAGCTTACAGTCTACTGGAGGGCACAACTGTGAAATTCAAGGCATATCGTAAAAGCACTATAAAATATAATGCACATATTAATAATATAACAAAGTATGAAGGACCTACATTAGGCAGAAGCTATTTTCATCTCCTTTAGTCTTTACAATTCTAGGAAGTAAGTTATTTTTATTTCAGACATAAAGAAAAGTTACTTGGTGAGATAAAATAATTTTTCCTTGTTTTCTCAGTTAGGCAGTGGTAGAAATGAAATTCATGTCCATTTGATTGCAGGACCCATAATCCGTACTTTTTAGCAAAGCAGTGTGATCAAGAGGAGGGAGCATTAATTGAAGATGTAGAATAAGGATGAACCTTAACAGTAGCCATTATGTCTTTCTCCCCCAGTTTCTTGCTGGAAAGGTGAAACTTGCTTCTCTTCCTCTCTCATTTCAGCACTTATTTTTCTTGCGCCATCTCTTGCAGAACACAAGGGCTTAATAATCCAGCAGCCAGTGTGTTCAAAGTGTTATATTATGTTAGGCAGGCTAGAAAGCCTTACTATGTATTGATATGAAAAACAGTCATTGAAAAGCAGTGCTCTAACAGTGCAAAACAACAGAGCTGACAGTTGGTTCAAACAATGAGTGTTATTAGTGAAAGGAAA
This sequence comes from Theropithecus gelada, assembly GCF_003255815.1. Taxonomy (NCBI): domain Eukaryota; kingdom Metazoa; phylum Chordata; class Mammalia; order Primates; family Cercopithecidae; genus Theropithecus; species Theropithecus gelada. The sequence continues at coordinate 57,557,642 of NC_037676.1, forward strand.
AAAGTCAGAACTTGCTTGACTTCTGTATAACCTCAAGACCTCACCTCCCAGGCTCAGAACTTGCCCTGATAATATGTAGGAGTTAAAGTACTTACCTAGCCCTTAACTTCCTATTTGAAGGAAGGAAGAGATTTAAGTTCAATGTAAATTAACTCACTCATCATCACTTACCATCACTCATCAAATCAAAAGATACCCAATTGGCACTGAATCAACCAGGCTCTGAGTAGTAGCTTGTTTTGGAAAAGGGTAGAAGGGGGAGAAGGTTTCTGCTATTCGCACAAATACTATGAAAACTCACAGGATTTGGCCTTCTTTTCACAAAAGTAGAAATGTTTTATCCAGATGTTAAATTAGGGGCATTGTATTAGGTCTGCCTCAAATCCTAACATGATTTGTGGGGAGCATATCCTTCTTTTTTCATCTCCACTAAATATTGCTTGATTCCATTATGCCTGATTCTGGCAGTCCGCATATACAACAGATACCAAATCATTTGTCAAACCCGAACTCAGTAGTAACCCTTTCTATAAAGTCAGACTCGATTCCTTCACTGGCATGAGACACACCTTTCTTTGTGTTAGAAACATCAGAAACTGTGACAGAAGGCTTCTGTCATAGTTTTTATGTATTGGTATGTCTCCCTCTAAATTTAAGGTAGCCACAAACTCCTTGAATGAAAAGACCATTAATCTGCCTTCCCTTTTCTTCACTTAACTCTTTACCTCCCCCAAACATCTGTCTTTGCAGAGAAAAGAAGAGCCAGCCTCCCACCACCACACCAGCATCTTATCTCTGCTTGCTTTTCTTGTGCCCTGATAGAAATGAGGAAGTAAGCTTCCTTGCATCTAGGGCCAAACCTTCTGCCTAGCTTTATTTTTGGTCATTGCCTCCTCCTGCTTTCTTATAACACCTAACCCACTGACTATCCCTCTTCTGTTTTGCAGATTCAAGTTCTCTCTTCCAATGGATTCTTTGTCATTAGTTTCAACCCAGTTCCTCTCTCTGTCATTAACATAAGCAAAACAAACTCTGTCATTAAAATAAAAAAAAATCTTCCCTCAGCAGGTTATTTAATCACCAGCTCCTCAGCCCTGTCTCTCTGGTCTTCTTTATAACATAAATTATTGAAAGTGTTGTCTATACTCATTGGTTCCATTTCTTAACCTTGACTTTCTGCTCAGCCCACTCCTCCCATGAACTACTTCATCAAAACAAAGCTGTTCCACGGAGGGCATCACTGAGTTTCAGGACTTATCTGCACTTGAGACTATTGACCCTGGCCTTGGCTTTGGGACAGCATACTCTGTGCTTTCTCCTCTTCATAGTCTCTGTCTTCTTTGTAGACTCATCCTTCTCTACCTACTCATTAGAATGTTTACCTTAAATGGTGAAGATATTTTAAAAACGTATAAACTAGATAAATGGCATCTAGCATTTAGCATATATTTGTGAACTCACCACCTATTAAAAACATATCCTGGGCCGGGCGCGGTGGCTCATGACTATAATCCCAGCACTTTGGGAGGCCAAGGCAGGTGGATGATGAGGTCAGGAGATCAAGACCATCCTGGCCAACATGGTGAAACCCCGTCTCTACTAAAAATACAAAAATTAGCTGGGCGTGGTGGCATGTGCCTGTAGTCCCAGCTACTTGAGAGGCTGAGGCAGGAGACTCGCTTGAACACAGGAGGCGGAGTTTACAGTGAGCTGAGATCGTGCCACCCCACTCCAGCCTGGTGACAGAGCCTTGACAGCGAGACTCTGTCAAAAAAAAAAAAAAGAAAAGCCACACCTTATCTTTATAATCTTTGAAATCCTTCCTGACTCTCCTGGATTCCACCTTGCTTCTCTCCTCAGTGATAACTACTATTCTAAATTTTATGTTCTTTATTCTTACACCATTCTTTATAGGTTTACCACATGCTTTTATCCCTAAGTAACTGCTTAATTTAGCATGTTTTTCAAATTTTGTATAAATGGATAACATTGCAAGTAGTCTGTCTTAACTCCCTTTTTTCACTCGAGTATGTTTCTAAATCTCATTCATGTTCTTATTTATAGCTGTAGTTTCTTTATCTTTACCTGTATATAGTAATTCTTATGTCCATATGTCTTTGAATGTGTCATCATTATGATTTATTTATTCATTCTGCTGTTGTTGCAAATTTTGCTGTTTCAAGTCATTTGCTAGTAAAAACAGCAACCATGAACATTATCATACATGCCGTCTCTTACAAATGTTCAAACATTTCTGTGGAACAGACTTTTGCTTGAAATTGTGAGACCATAAGGCAGAAGCATTTCTAAATTTGCCTGATATTTTAAAATTATTTTCCAAAGAATTTTAACAATGTATACTCCTACCATTAGAGAAGATGAGCTCTCTTGCTCTATAATCTTACCAAACATGATACAGCCAGATATTTGTTTAAGTTTTACCAATCAAATGAGTATAGAGTAGTGTCTCATTGAGATCTTAATGTATACTTTCCTGCTACAGTACACAATATGTCTTTACATTATATTTGCATTTTATTTTTCTTCATTGATTTTGCTAACACTATCATTTATCTTCTATTCTTTTTGTTGTAATATAGGAACAATCATATCACCTTTCAAAAATGGCAACTCTGTTTCTATTGTCAATATTTGTATCTTATTTCTTGTCTTGCATTTTCCCATGAGGACTTCTCATATATTGTTGAATAAATGTTGTAAAAAATAGTCATCTTGTATTTTTCTCTCATATTAAAAGAAATATTTCAATGTTTTGCCATTCAGTATGATGTTTTCTGTAAGGATTTTGCACTTACCATATATTAGCCTAATAAATTTCTTTTATAGTTCTAGCTTGCTAAAATACTTTAAATCATGAATGGATGTTGCATTATAACAAGTGATTTTTCTGCATTTATTGAGATGAGTATATAATTTTGCTTTTTAACATAGATGTGGTAAATATTACTACTATTACTTAATTTATGTGTGGTAAAATTCACTTTTATTGGTGTAGAGTTCTATGAGTTTTGACAAAGGCACACAACCCTGCACTAGTCATTGCAATCAAGATACAGAATAGTTCTATCTCCCAAATATTTGGTAGTGCTACCCCTTTTTGGTCAATCCTAACCCCAACTCTTGCTCTTGGCAATCACTGATCTGTTTTATGTTTGTTTGTTTGTTTGTTTGTTTTTGTCTCTATAGTTTTACCTTTTCCAGAATGTCATATAAATGGAAGCATACAATATGCAGCTTTTGAGACAGGCTTTTTTCACTGGAAACTTGAGATTTGAGATTTAGCCATGTTGTTGTGTTTATCAGTCCTCTGTTCCTTTTTATTGCTAAATAGTATTCTATTGTGTGGATGCACCATTTGTCTATCCATTCACCAGTCAAAGGACATTTGGGTTGTTTCCAGGTTTGGGTAATTTTGAATAAAAACCTCTGTAAATGTGTACATGCAGGTTTGTATGTAATTCTGTTTCTTCCTCCTGTGTAAATAGCCAAGAAGTGGGATCGCTCAGTGTGAGACTGTGGAACATTGTTCTATGTGTCCCTGATGCTATGTTCATTTCAGTCCCCAAGTCTTTTTTTGTCTTTGTTCCTCACATTGGATCATTTCTATTGATCTGTCTTCCAGTTCACAGACTTCTCTGTTATCACTATTCCACTATTGTCTAGCCAGCTTTTTTTAAATTTCAGATATTGTGTTTTTAAGTTTAATATTTCCATTTAGTTCCCTTTTTAATCCTCTGCTTTCATTCCTCTGCTAGGAATGTCAACCTTTTCATTTACTTAAATGTGTTTGCCTTATCTTATATAGTACAGTTATGATAGTCATTTTAATATTTTTGATAATTCTAACATCTGGGTTATCTTAGGGTTGACATTTTTTATTGTCTTTTTTTGAGACAAGGTCTTGCTCTGTCACCCAGGCCAGAGCTCAGTGGTGCAAATGCTGCTCACTGCAGCCTCAGCCTCCTGGGCTCAAGCAGTCCTCCCACCTCAGCCTCCTGAGTAACTGGGCCTATAGGAGCATGCCATCATGCCTGGCTACTTTTTTAATGTTTTGTAGAGACAGGGTCTTGCTATGTTGCCCAGACTGGTCTCAAAATCATAGGCTCAAGCAATCCACCCACCTTGGCCTCCGAAAGTGCTGGGATTAAGCATGAGGCACCACACCCAGCATTTATTTTCTTTGCCCTTAAGAAGTGGTCACATTTTCCTAGTTCTTGAATGTCATGTAACTTTAGATCATATCCTGGACACTGTGTGTGTTATATTATGTAGTGGTCCTGTTACTATCCTCTGAAGTACACATGTTCTCATTATACAGACATGCCATTTTCCTCTGACCATGAAGCTTTGCTCAGTGCTCTGTTAAGCAAATACCTTTCCCTTCATGCCTTCATTTCTACTTACGGCTTAATTCACTGTAGGGGAAAACTATCATTTATTAAGTTCCTGATATGCATTTGACATTGTGTTAGAATGCAGTGTTCCAATTAAGAGGATATGTGTATGTCTAATTTCCATAGGAAGAGGCTGAGACTAGGGGACAGGAAATAACTTTTCCAAGATCACATAGATATTAAGAGTCAGGACCAGGTTTCAAACTCAGCAAACTCTGATTCAAAAATCCATTCCTTTACCACTACCTCTCCCAACTTCATGAAACCTTCCCTCACCATATCAAACTTTAAAATAACTTCGCCTTCTATACAAATATTTACCACCTTTCTCATCACATAATTCTATAGGGTCACCGATTATTTTATATATATATAATTTATTCAGTAAGAATTAAAGATTCTTGACAGTTAAAACTGAGTCTTCTATTTCTTTTATACACCTCTCAAAAGATGTACCACATATTTTATGTGCCACAAAATTTATGTACCACAAAGTAGATGATAAGTAAATACATATCAAAGAGATTTTAAAAAAATAAATCAAAATCTAGTTAAAGGGTAAAATATGAGGCATAATTTTAGCACAAAGAATAGACCATTTGGAAGATGTTAGTATTGCTGTGCTATAATCAGAAAACAAAAATGGAGAAGAAACTGTTTTAATTGAGCCTCCTATACATTTGCCTATATATGTATTCTGAGCTTAATGGATTGGGCTTAATTATCTATACTGCAGTAACCTTTGAATTGGCATCAGGGCTTTCTCACCTCAGGGATTTCTTCCACTCATCTCTTGAATTTCCAAGCAGGGAGGCAGGAAGATCAGAGTTGTGACCCCAAATCTTCCACTGATTTACTGTATCGGCATGAGCAAATAATTTACCCTGCGGGGTCTTCAGTTAGTTTTAAAACTAAAATGAGGAAACAACTCTTAAATGTCTCCTTTGAATTTGAATATAAATAAAATATGCTACACCTAAAGAGCTTTGAAGATTTCTAAAAAAAAGCTTGGCATAAACTTCCTTTATGTCTATTTTAAATATTATTTTTTCTTTCCTAATTAATTTTAAAAAGATTCAAGAAGAGGCGACAAGATATCAAGATATGGCTCACTCCCCCATCATTGTTAGACATAATTTCCTGTCTTCCTGGCCCCAAATCTTATCACTGTGAGGAACAATTGTTTAAAATTGTCTATGTAAGAGACACTATACAAATGGATGCTATGGGGAAATTTTTACAAATGAATAAGGCCTGGTAATTCCTCTCTAAGAATTTGATATATAGTTGAGGAGATAAAGCTTGTTCAGAAGGAAAGGAAACTATTATATAAGGTGGAATATAAATTCCACCAAATCAGTAGCATAAATGTGCCAGGGTTTATGGAATAGAGATAAGGATGAAGTACAGATTAAGCCACTTGGTTAGCCTGTGACTTTGAATGCCAAAGCAAAGAATGTGGGCTTGATCCTGTAGACAACAGAGAGCACTGAGGACTTCTGAATTGCGAATGACCTGATATGAGGGGTATTTTGGAAGATAAATACAGAGGAAAGAAAACTGGAGACAGGCAGACCTGTTAGTATACTGCAATTGTCCAGGCCAAAAAAAAATCATATATACCTGGGTGGGGATGTTGGCAATTATAATGACCACCATTTGTTTAATGCCTACTATGCCAGGCCCTGTCATGAGTGCTTGACATAAGTTCTAGTTCTCACAATAACCAGGCATGATCTGTGTTATTGTTTTATCTTACAGATGAAGAGTTTCAAAGTGCTTATGTGATTTGTTTAATGAGATTATAAAATAAGTCTCTATAGTCTGTAAGATATACTACACAATGTTCCCCTCAACTGATTTTTTTTTTTTTTTTTTTTTTTGGAAACAGGGTTTTGCTTTGTCACCCAGGTTGGAGTGCAATGGCCTGATCTCGGCTCACTGCAACCTCCACCTCCTGGGCTCAAGTGATCCTCCCACCTCAGCCTCCTGAGTAGCTGGGACTACAGGCGTGCACCACTGTGCCTGGATAATTTTTGTACTTTTTGTAGAGATGAGGTTTCACCATGTTGCCCAAGCTGGTCTCAAACTCCTTGGCTCAAGTGATCTGCCCACCTTGGCCTCCCAAAGTGCTGAGGTTACAGGTGTGAGCCACCACATCCAGCCTACAACTGGTTTCAAAAGTTGTGAAAGTTAGGCAGATTTGAGTTATGAGCTCAGGCTGCAAGATTATATTTGAGTTTCTGTGCCTATTTAATTTGATTTTTCAAGGAGAAGACGGTCTAAAGAAGCCAAAAAATAAATGTGGCCAATAGTCAAATGTGGGATCACAAGATGGTTTTTAGGAACAATGAGGAAGCTCCTCTCCTTTGCTTCTTTATGCTTGAAGTCACTTTCCTAAAGAAAAAGACCTCGGAGGCTGGTAGCCTCAAGAGCAGAAACACAATCACTTAAGATCGCTGCAAGGCATTTATGAAACATGTCAGATCATTCCTGACCAAATGTTTTTGTCTAGCTTGTCCAGAAATCAAAGCATAAGGTCAGTAGGCGCATAAATGAGAGGAACAGGGAAATCATTAGCTTCATAATCATTGTAAACAATTTATAATCATTAGCATTCCCTCACAATTTGGCTAGAAGTGACCTTTTAAAGTCAGGGCACTTTTATTGAAGTCTCTAGGTTTTCTCCCCCATTTAGAAAAATAAAATGTTTATAATATATGCTCAAAATAATTAATCTCTTCCTTTGAAGAAAGCCAAAAAAAAAAAAAACAAAAAACAAACAAACAAAAAAAACCTTCTTGTTTGGATGGCATCTTTTATGCTATCCCCAAATCAAGAGTGTGAGGGAAGGTAGGTGCTCATAAAGTACACGAACTACTCAAATACCATGTTTAAGGCAGTTTCTTTTTCAGTTTCTAACCATATCATTTATTCATTGCTGGAGATGGCACAGAGGTCAAACTAGACTTAAAATAAGCCTAATGCATAGTAATTCTAATCATTATAGTTCTAAGTTGCTTCAAGGTTGTATTTTGCTGGAGCCATACTTGAATGAGACCTTGTAATCAAATAGTATTTGTGTCTTTTAATACATGTAATATAGCATATCTTTTTGGTGATTGTCTTAATATTAATTAACATTCTTTGGTCATAAAGAACCATATTTGACAGAAGAATTTAGCAAAATATCTGGGTAAAAACAAATGTTCTCTAGAATAACTTTGACTTTTGTGACATTTTACATGGCAAAAAATAAAGTCTGTCTAACCTTTCAACCAGAACAGATAAGAGGCCAGTTGCCAAATTCACATGAATAACTCTAGCAGCAAAAAATTAGATACAACTTTGCAATAAAAATGCTAGTATATACTGGTGATGGTGTCAACCAAATCTTAGAAAAGTTCACATTCTTATTGCTAGTTGTATTAGTCTGTTCCAACACTGCTATGAAAAAATACCTGACACTGTGTAATTTATAAAGAAAGGGGAAATGCCAGACACTTATTAAACCATCAGATCTCATGAGACTCACTCACTGTCAAGAGAACAGCATGGGGGAAACCACCCTCGTGCTCCGATTACCTCCACCTGGTCCTGCCCTTGACACGTGGGGGTTACAATTCAAGATGAGAGTTTGGGTGGGGACACAGCCAAACCATATCACTACTGATTGAATTTTTCATATGTGGGCTTCAATTTAAAGGCCCATAATTACTGAAACAGTACATGGTGAATAAGGAAGAGGCAGCCCCTTTCTTCAGGTAGCCCACCTTCACGAGAATATAACATCAGTGTCCCAAACATGAGACACAATGCAAGCGCTATATAATTATTCCTAATGGATCATTGTCTTGAGATGCATCTCCTCACTCCCCACATCTTGTCCTTTGGAAAGTGTGTTCACTTTGACCTCCTGAAGGCCTTCAGCCCATCTAATTCCTTTCAACCTCACTACCATGACCTCTTTCTTGAAGAGGACAACAGCTTCACCTGTGTTTCCTGCAATCCAGTCTCCGCAGAGTAGCAATCAGATGGGTTCACACTGCACAGAGAGCACAGCCCAGTCCCTGGCTCCCTCCAGCTTCAATCACTGTCACTCATAGTGATGCCACTGCCTGACCTTTCTTCTAGTCTTTGAATGTGCCTCGCTCAACCCAGCTTTAGCCCCTTGTGCTTGCACTGCCTGCAGCTTCCTTCCCCGAATCTTCACAGGCCTGGCAGTGCCATTTCATTCAGATCTCAGCTTTACTACCCCATCCTCAGAGAACCTGTCTTTAACTATCCAATCTAATTTACCACCACCACCCACCGTGTTTTCTTTTCTTCATAGAAATTATCAATTATCTTGTTGGTGTGTTTGCTCATGGTGTCTCCTCCACTACCTCGCAGACACCCTGGCACAAGGGTCCCTGACTATCTAGTCCACTGCTCTGTCTCCAGTGCCTAGATCAGTGCCTGGAACAAAGTGGGCCCTCAGTGAATATGCGTCGAATCTTCATAACAATCCTGATTTAATAGCTTTTTATTTTCTTTTCAACCGTGAAACAGGAGTTCCTAAATCTCATGCCCCTGCCCCTGCCGCAGGATAGTAGAACTCAGAGTTGATATATTTAAAGTCTTTGGAGAAAAATAGAACGAGGAAAAAGTTGAGAAAAAAGGAGACTACAGTTCCAAATTCGCCTATAAAGTCTCAAGCTTGTACAACCCAAGGCCCACAGCTGCATGCAGCCCAGGACAGCTCTGAATGCCTCCCAACGCAAATTCATAAACTTTCTTCAAACATGAGGTTTTTTGCACTTTTTTTTTTTTAAACTCGTCAGGTATCGTTAGTGTTAGTATATTTCATGTAAGGCTCACGACAATATTTCTTCTTCCAGTGTGGCCCAGGGAAGCCAAAAGATTGAACACCCCTGGTCTACATAAATATTCTACATGGACTAAGTTTCAGGAATAAAAGTAGTACACTAAATAAAAGGGAACATAATCACATTTGACATGTCCTAACTTTGTAGTTAGAGATTCTAAATACCTAGTTCTTGTTTACTGGCGTGTGCTTCCCAGGTTTTCTATGGGAACTCCTTCCCTTGTTCCTTCTCTAAAATGTATTGAGGTTTCCAAGTTCCATATGTTGTAAGGCTTTGTTTGATCCACTCATACAAATAAATCCTATTGTTTTATCATCAAGAAGTATACAAGAACATTGCTGTGTGTTTCCCAGTCTACGCCCACTTTCAACTAACAAAAGCACAATCACCCCAGTATATGAGACAGCATGATGTAATGGAAGACACTAGACACAGAAGTTTGGTTTAAATATGAGTCTACCACTCTCTTGTTTTCATTTAATCTCTCCAAACTTCAGACTCCAAATGGAAAATAAGAATAACAACTAATTCTCAGGGTTAATTATAGGATTATGTGAACAAATGTATATAAAGGGACTTTATGAATTGGGTGTGGTTATAAATATAAGGAATGTCATCATCATCAGTATTATCATCATCATCACTATCACCATCACCATATTGGAGCCAGATCAGACATTACTTGTGATTTTTAATTGGCATATAGTATTTATCTTCTACCAGAACCAGTCTCAAAAACCAATGCAGTGTAAGTAAGCAGTTAAAAGCATGGGCATGATAATCAAACCTACTTGAGTCTAAAGCCCAGCTGTGCCACTTACTAGGTAGGGGACTTGTCTCCAGTTGCCCAATCTCACTAAGACTCAGTTTCCTCACTTGAAAAATTAGAAAAATAAAATTATCTCCACCCCAATGGCAAGAAATGTGGATTAAATGAAAAAATACAGAGAAGGGAGTAATATATCTGACACATAATAAGCAATCAATTACCACTTGTGTAAGTAGTGAATTCCTACAGAGCAAAAAATGGGAAAAACATGCTGTTTTATTAAAAAAAAAAAAAAAAAACATTTTAGTCCAGAGCAAGTTAATTACCTTTAAATCCTCTTAATGTCATGGATTTGAAGGGTTTCTTCTTCTACCCAAAGTAACTAAATTCAGCAGTAATGAAGTTATGCTCACTTGCAGCTTTCTACTGAAATCTTAAACTTCCTGAAATCTTCACCTACATATCCCCCAAGTCATCCATATCCAAGCACCTTCCATGAGTCTCCGTGATAAGGCTCATTCCCTGCCTCCCCAGAAGTCATGAGTGTTCATGGCATGAAGTACTTCTTCCCTCAATCACTCACCAATCTTGCTGACCAGGACAAGATGGCAGAATGGGAAAAGACTGCAGTATTGGCTCACATGTGACTGGCTACAATGATCTGCATTTTGTACAAGCTGTGAGTCCATGGAATCATTTGCTATACAATCTTTTTTTTTATTGTGATACTATGTACATAATATAAAATTTAATTTTATATTTTAATCATTTTAATCATTTTCAAGTGTACAATTCAGTGGTATTAAGTATATTCACACTATTGTGCAAATATCACCACCATCCATTGCCAGAACTTTTCCATCACCCCAAACTGAAACTGTACACATTAAACCATAACTCCCCATTGCCTCCTGCCCCTGGTATGTTGTGTTTCTACTTTTATTTGCCTGAAGATACTTTCTAATATTCCTTGTGATTTCTTCTTGGGCCATTGATTATTTAACAGTATGTTGTTTAATTTCTACATGTTTGTGAATTTTCCAGTTTTTCTACTGCCATTGATTTCTAGTTTTGTTCCATTGTGATTAGAAAAGATACTTTGTACAATTTCAGACCTTGTAAATTTATTGAGACTTGTTTTGTATCCTAACATATGGTCTGTTCTAGAGAATATTTCATGTATTTGAAAAGATTGTGTATTCTACTGTTGCTGGGTGGAGTTCAATAGATGTATTTTAGTCTAAGTGGGTATATATTGTTCAAATACTCTATTTCCCTGTTAATCTTTTCTTTAGTGCTTTATCCATTACTGAAGGTCCGGTATTGAAGTCTCCAACTATTATTGTAGGAATGTCAGCTCTTTCTTTACATTCTGTCAGTGCTTCAGATATTTAGGCAGTCTGATGCTTGAGGCATATACATTATAATTGTTATATCTTTTTGATAAATTGACCCTTTAATCATTATATAAGGTCCTTTTTTGTACCTTATAACAGTTTTATACTTGAAGTCTATAATATTTTGTATAATATTAGTTTGCCACCCCTACACTTTTTTGGTTACTGTATGAATGAAATATCTTCTATTCTTTTACTTTCAATCTATTCTTAGATATAAGATATGTCTCTTATAGACAGCATGTAATTAGATGCTGGTTTCTAAATCCATTCTACTAATCTGTGTCTTTTGATTGGGAGAGTTTTATCTATTTATATTTAAAAATAATTACTGATAAGGAAGGACTTAAATTATCATTTTGTTATTTGTTTTGTGTATGTCTTTTAGCTATAGTGTCCATTATTTCCTCTATTACTGCCCTCCTAGGTATTTAGCTGATTTCTTGTGGTAACATGTTTTGATTACCTTCTTGTTGCCTTTTGTGTATAGTCTATAGATTTTCTTTTTTTGGTTACCATAGGGATTATATATAACATCCTAAAGTTATAACAAAACTTTAATTTCAATCACACACAAAAACTACTCTTTTACAACTGTACTCACTCACTTTATATTATGGATGTCACAAATTATATCTTCATATAGTGTATACCCACTAACATACATTTAAGTTATTTTTATGGATCTACCTTTTAAATCCTGTAGAAAAATAAAAGCTGGAGTTACCAAACACATTATAATGTTTTTTATATTTATTCATGTATTTACTTTTACCAGAAACCTTTATTCTTTCATCTGGCATCAAGTTACCATCTTGCATCCTTTCACCTCAATTTGAAGGACTCCCTTAAAATTTCTTGTAGGACATATCTAGTTGCAAGGAACTTCTTCAGCTTTTGTTTACCTAGTAGTGTCTTAATTTCTCCCTCATTTAAAAAGGACAGTGTTGCCAGATATAGAATTCTTATTTGACAGTTTTTTCCCCCTTTCAGTTCTTTAAATATATCATCCCACTGCCATCTGTCTGCAAGCTTTCAGCTAAGAAAAGTGTTAATTATCTTATTGAGTATAATGTGTCTTGCTATGGGTTTAAGTTTATCATAGTTGGAGTTCATTCAGCTGTTTGTATTTGTATACACATATCTTTCCTGAAATTTGGGAAGTTTTTGGCCATTATTTCCTCAAGTAATCCCTCTATTCCTTTCTCTCTCTTTCATTTTTTTTACTGGAACTTCCATAATATGTGTGTTAGTTTGCTTGATGATGTCTCATAAGTCCCTCAGGCTCTATTCACTTTTTTTCTTCTTCTTTTTTTTTTTTTTTATCAGACTTGACAATTTCAAATGACCTGAATTCAAGTTTGCTGATTTATTCTACCTGTTTTGAGTCTGCTGTTGAACCTCTGGTGAATTTTTCAGTTCATTTATTATATTTTTTAGCTCCAGGATTTCTCTTTTTAAAAATTTTTATCTCTTTCATGATATTCTAATTTTATTTTAGCTCTTTAAGCACATATAAGGTAGTTATTTTAAAGTCTTGTTTAGTAAGTCTGATGCCTGTGTTTCTTCAGGGATGGTTTCTGGAGATTTATTTTGTGCCATTGAATTGGCCATGTATGTCTCTGTCTTTGTATGCCTTCTGCCTTTTTGTTGAAAATTGGGCATTTGAACAAATAGCCACCCCTCTATCTTTGCAAACTGGCTCTATGGAGGGAAAGAACTTTACTAATCAGCTCAACCTGAAGACTTAAAGTCTCCTCAGGCCTTTTCTGGACATGCCTCTACCTTGGGCCTGTGCATATGCTTTATTCTGATTCCCCCATATACATGTCTGCTTTTAAAACTCTTAATTTCCCTAGGAGTTTCACCCCTTTTTTTCTCATGATCTTAGCTGTTCTATTGTATTTCTCAATCAGTAATCTCTGGCCTCAGGTATCTGTGGGTATGTAGTCCCCTTGCAATTTTCTTGAGTTATACCAATAGCCTCCCATGGCTTTTGCTAGCCTGAAATTCAAGCTGTGCCACTTTTCGATGTCTGAGTGCTGAGTTAGGTGACACAGAGACCATTATCTGAGGATGTCCCCAGACAAGGTAGAATGTTACAAATTTGGTCTCATTCGCACTCTTGGTTTGTAGAAAGGAGCCGGGGACTGGAGCACTGCTTTCCCCAAACTGTATTGCACCACATCAAAGCAGGGATGGGGCAAAAGTGAGTAAAAATGTCATGAAATTTTGTAGTATTTTAAATGTAGTTTTCTCTTAATGGGGATATTGGTTGCTGTAGATCTTTGACTGATTTCCAGAGCTCCTATAAAATTATTTTAGCCAGTCTAGTTGTTTATTTAATGTTCCCCTGAGAGAACAAGGATCTGGAGTTTCCTAGTCTGCCATGTTTCTGACATCACTATACAATTTTAATAGAGAAAAACGAAAGAAGGAAACAAAAAGACCTACTACTTAAACAAACCTAAGTTATAAACATAGAGGACATTACTTGAGAGATGTCAGAGAGGACTGAATAACCTAGAATGGTGAAGCTCAAGTGTTTGGTAATCACTATGAGGTGATTACATAGAAGAAGAGAAGTGTCTGCTGCTACATATGGGGTAAATGACTTCACAACTACATTTATGGAAGTCCCTAGCATATCTGGAGGATGTAAATTAAATTAGGAGAACTGGCATGAGTGCACATATTAATAAGACATAATTGGAGCTTAGGGCTGGGTCGTGATAACATCTCCATCTATAACAGTTTCTCAATCTGTGGCCCTCAGACCAGCAGCATCAGCAAATTCTTGATTCTTATCCCTGGTCTACTGTATCATAAATTCTGAGAGAAGGGCTCAGCACTTAGTGTTTTAACCAGCCCTCCAGGTGCCTCTGATGTATACTCAAGGTTGATCTGGGCAAACTTGCAGCAATATTCCTGGACCCCTCTCTTCACTCCCAACTTCATGCTGTCATAAAGACTAACCTCACATACCTGTGCATTTCAGAATTTTAAAGTAATTTTAATAAAGCAACTGATGACCTTGTGGCCTGAGATGTGTGTGGGTGCAGGTGTACATATACAGATAATGTGTGGGCCATTGTTAGAATTACTATCTTCCACAGGAGAAAGTCACACTAAAAAATGAAATTTCCCTCAGACACATGTCTGAAGGACTGAGGTTATGTGACCTGTAGTCCTGTGTGAAAATCAAGCACCTTGAGCTAATTTTCCTGGGTCCTTTGCTAATGTAGATACTGTTCCTGGATGACTTCATGCTGTTTCTGGGTCCTTCATCCATAGGCTTGGGATCAGCTCTTTAGAGATGGATAGCAGTGTACAAGAGAAGCCTCAGCCTATGAAACTGTCCATGCATGGCAGGGTCAGCTCTACTGCTATTAACTCTGGAAAAATTTTAGACAACATAGGAACTGGACTGTAGACATGACCAGATAACTGCTGTCAGTACCTGATAATGTTTTCATCTATGAATAAAACCATGAAGCAAGCCCAGAAGCAATAAAGATAACAACCATATTAAGGAAACCCACGAAGCAGAAATCTAAATTCACTAAACAAATTATTTGTGGAGTGCATACATTTCCAAAGAATCATTTACTTCACAAAATGACTTATTACAGAATTCTTTGAAGTAGAGAGCTTCTTTGAAGTACTATGCAGCAGTTTAAATAAAACCTTTATGTGAATTAGACATACACATGGCAATACCCATGGATCTTAAAATCATGGCACTGTGTGAAAAAATAAAGGAAAATATTTTTAACAAAATACCATTGAATAAAAAAAATGCATGCCAACAGAACACATGCAAAAACAAATGCCAATAATGCCAATGTCTTACAGTGTTCTGCATGCAATTATCATGTAAACCAGCAATCCCACTTATAGTTATTTATTCCAGTGAAAGGAAACCTATGTTCACACAAAATCCTGTATTTGAATATTTGTAGCAGTATATTCATAATTACAAAAGCCTGGAGACAATCCAAATGTCCTACAAAGGGTGAATGGATAAACAAACTTGTACATTTATACAGTGAAACTACTCGGCAATAAAAAGAAATGAATGATTGATATATGCAACAACTTGGGTAGATCTCAAAGGCATTATGCCAAATGAAAAAAACCTAATCTCAAAATGTTACACACCATATAATTCCATTTATATAACATTCTTGAACTGTCAAAGTGTAGTGATGGAGAACAGATCTGTGGTTGTCAGGGTTAGTGTTGGTGGTAGTTAGAACCATAAATGTGTAGCATAATTGAGTTAATTTTGGATTATCTGCATCCTAAGTGTGGTGTTAGTTACATGAATCCACATATGTTATAAAAAATTTTATACAACTCTATACCCAAAAAAAAGAAAAAAGACAGAGTGCTTATAAAAGTGGATGATAGGGTTTGGCTGTGCCCCCACCCAAATCTCATCTTAAATTGTAACTCCCACAATTCCCATGTGTCCTGGGAGGAACCTGGTGAGAGGTTATTGGATTATGGGGGCGGGTCTTTCCTGGGCTGTTCTTGTGATCGTTAATGGGTCTCACAAGATCTGATGGGTTTATCGTGGGTTTCTGCTTTTGCTTCTTCCTCATTTTGTCTTGTCGTCACCATGTAACAAGTGCCTTTTGCCTCCCGCCATAATTCTGAGGCCTCCCCAGCCATGTGGAACTTTAAGTCCAATTAAACCTCTTTTTCTTCCCAGTTTTGAGTATGTCTTTATCAGCAACATGAAAACAGACTAATATACTGGGCAAAAGTCAAAATAAGGTCTGTAACTTAGTTAATAGCATTATTCCAATGTCAATGTCAATGTCAATACCTTGGTTTTGATCAATGTGCTGTGGTTAGGTAGGATGTTATCACTGGGAAAAGCTGAGTCACATGAGAACTCTATATACTATTTTTTTCAATTATGTGAGCCTAAAACTATTTCTAAATGAAATGATTATTTTAAGAACAAATGGCAACTAAAATAATGCATATTAAACACATTTTAATGGTTGCCTGTGGGGAGAAAGGGAAGGCAGATTAGAGGGGGAAGGAGAAAGATATTCCAGAGTATATTTAAATGTTTGATTTACAATTTTTGGGGGTACACTACAATTCTCTATTATTAAACCATCAGCACCATGAGGTCAAGAACTGTTTTCTCTCAGTGACTAGCCTAGTGGTGTGCATGCATCAGGCGCACCTGAACTTTTATTCTATTATTAAACAAATGAGCTCCTGAACATGTATCTATTTCATAGCTGAACTCCATAAAGCAAATAATCCTAAACTTGCAAGGGTTTTGTTGTTTTTTTTTGTGGTGGAAATCTTGACATTTTAGGAATACTTACTTTAAATATTATGCTTTATATTTGGGTCTGAAACATTTCTGTGTGCCGCAGTTACATCCTGGCCAGCCCTTACCCAACAGTGGATGTGACTGCCATCTATATATTCAGGAATTCAGTGGGAAACAGCAGATGGGGAGCCAATTTGGTCTCATCACTAAAAAGGGCCCTAGTGTCTCCTACTACCAAAATTTGCCTTTTATCAGAAAAGAAATTATGGTCCCTAGAAATAACAACATGGGGGTTTCTGGAACCCAAGCTGGACCCTTGAATAGAGTGCCCCATTAATCAAATCATGGGTTTTTTTGTTTTTTGTTTTGTTCACCAGTTTTTATATTTTCTTCATCCTCCTTTCCACCTTAAGAGGGTCTGCATGCAATTTAATATTTCTTTATGAGATTTTATGAATCAGGGCCATGTTTCTCAACTAGTAATTGCAGTCCTTTAATGTGTAATGAAGGCTGCTCAGAAATGCACCAAGCTGTATTTTCTACTCCTTGTTGCCAGTTTATGCCTGGGAAGAGTGAAAATGTCTAGGAGGGCATATCGTATTAACAACTGAGGTGGAGGAAAGACAGAGGCCAGTGAAAGAGAAAGAAGGACAAAGGGAGAGGATGAGAGAATTGTATGCAGTGGCAGGGGCAATGGTAAGATAAACAGTTATTTTAATAAATTGGTAGATATGATGGGAGTGGCTGTGAAAAATTTACATAATCTGAAAACATCACTGAAATACCTAGGATAAAGGCTTTTTAAAGGAATACCCTTTTCTAGCTTGTCTCAGCTCTGAATCCTGTGGTCCTTTTGAGAACAGGATAAGCAGTTATCTTATTCTTGACAGGAAAAGCAGAATATTTTCCTCACTGTGTTATGAGAAAGTCATACATGCGACATTTGGTTACCTTGCTGCCATATTCAATATGAAGGGTCTTCCTTTTGCTATGAACAGCATGTCTCCCATATTGTCTCTTGCCTAAGCTGACTGGAATCAAAAACTGATTACAAAAATAGGCCGATTTTGGCATGCCCTGGATGACAAAGCTAATTGAGCAATAAGAAAAAAATGTAAAACTTTTGTCAGGCATTGTGAAAAGGGAAAGTCACATGGATATGAGAGAAATCTTCTCTTTAAAAAAGGTTCTGTTTTTTAAAATGCTAATTGCTTTCCCAAATTTTGTTTTAAAATTTGCATCTTTTATTTGGGCAACTGTTGTTTTCCTAGTTCCCCCTCCCACACAATCCTTGGTGAGAAAAAGAAAGTTTATAGATTCACTTATGGTAAATGTCTTACCCTGGGTCCCTCCAAAGCCCAGGCTGTGACAAGAGCTAGTGTGCCTGTGGTGTATTTTGGGTTGTGGTTCCAGGGCACCGGAGTGGGAGCCAAGAAAGTGGGGATGGCTAGTCCAGGATGCAATGGCAAGCTGGTCACCACTATGGGGCATGGGAGCTGGACACATGGAGACAGGATAGAGGGGGCCATTTATCCAATAACTCCTCCCATCCTTCCTGGTCAATGGTGCCCCATCACATGTTGACACCCTCGCATTTACACATTGTTTCTGAGAAGTCCTGGGACAAAAAGTGGAAGCAAACACTGCAACTCAAGAAGATGTGGTCAGGTTATACCTATGCAAAGTCAATGACTGGCAGTGGCTGGAGTACAGCTGAACTGGGAGGCTGGCCACAGTACAGTGAAGACAACCAAGAGGGCACAATCATCAGCACTTGAAACCTGAGGCTCCTCCATCGAATTAAGCTCTAGGGGTTGATTTTTGGATATTTTGGATTTACATAGACAATTTAAAAATGCTCAAGAAACTGTAATCCCAGCTACTCAGGAGGCTGAGGCAGGAGAATGGCGTGAACCCGGGAGGCAGAGCTTGCAGTGAGCCAAGATCGCACCACTGCACTCCAGCCTGGGGGACAGAGCAAGACTCCATCTCAAAAAAAAAAAAAGAAAAAAAAAAATGCTTAAGAAAAATCATACTTGATTGTTTGGGTTCCAGACAAAGTTAACATTTCTTAGGCAAGTAAGATTGCTCCAGATGAAGTTGAGCAATAAGTAAATTGAACTGTTTCATGCAGCTGTTGACTAGTGGATAGTTTGGTGTTAGGACTTATAGCAGGATTCCCAGGATTCCTTCTAGAAACCAGAACTATAAAGGCTGTTCTGAACGAAATAGTATATCAAGTTCAACTGCATATTGAGGAACCTAGATAGTTCTGACTCAAATAAAATTTTAATAGAACAAATGGCAATTTAGGCATGGATAATTGACACAATTTTCCTAGACTGGAAACCCAAGGCCTTTTGATAACATAGGATGCTGTGGCCATGGGGCTGGCTGTGTCTGAAGGGCATGAACTTTGGAGGCCAACACAAATGGCATCTATGCTCAGCTCCACTTCTCACTAGCTGTGGAAACTTTACATGTGATCTAACCCTCCTACAGTGAAGATTCCTCTTGGGTCAAAAAGAGTACATAGCACCACTTTCATAAAGCTTCTGAGAAGACTAAGAAAACATATATAAAGCATTTTACCCAGTAAGCACATATTTTAGGCAGAAACACTGTTAATTTCCTTTCCTGATCATGCGTGTTCATTCCGGAAAGCTGAATGGCAGAAGGAAAGCTTACAGCTGCCCACATACACAGTCATGCCTCACTCTGATGCATTCCTTGGACTGCCCCTCAGTCACCATTCATAGCCAAGTGGGAAGTTTGAGTCTGGGTGACACGGCACCTTCTTTTTCTTTAATGTTAGCAAGTTTAATTTTAATACTAGGCTTTCATAAAACAGGAGGATGTAGGCAGTCCTTCGTTATCTATGCAGCATGCTAAAAATTGTGTGCTAGACAGTAAATTAGGAACAGCTGCCCTATAAATTTCAATTAATCTTACTTTAGTTTCAATATTTAATATGTCATCATGAATCACATTTCCACAAACCACACTGGAAGTTCAGGAAAAGAATATAGGAATGTGTTAGATTTTTACTATTATGTTTTTTCCAAAAAAAAAAAAAAAGCCATTCCCTAAATAAAGCATGAAATTGGGTTGGAGTTTCCTCTGTGACCTGAAAAACAAAATCAAGTCTTATTGTCCACTGATGTTGCCAAATTGAGTCCAAAGAATGACATATAACTTCAGTTCATAAATGACCAGAATAGTTCAAATTGTATCCTAAAAGAATACGTGTACACACCCATTCTGTATTGATTTATTTTGTGATTTTAAAAAATTGGCTAGGAGGCACTGGTTGATAGTAAAATATGATATGGCACAAAAGGAAGGTCTGTATAGCACAATGCTCAAGGACAAGAACAAAAAAAAATGGTTGAAAATATTTTATATTTGAATGCATACATAGTTAACTATAAGCTCACAGCCAACAGAGATGCATTTTCAGCTGCAGCTGTGTGGTGTTTGGTGGTGGCACTGGTTCTTGACACATTGTGTGTATGCGCATGTGTGTGTATGTTAGAACCTCATAATTCAACTTTAAGTTTCGATTAATGAATTTACGTTTAGAATGATAAGTTGGATAGGCACAAAGGAGAAAGAAACTACGTACAATAGAATCACCAGCCTGAGGTGCTTATAATCAAGTGAGACAGTTAAGACTAAATAGCATATGAAGTAATTTGAGCAAATACCTGTTGCATTGGCTACTGCTCACCAAAGAGCAGATGTCACTAATTGATACTAGGGATCCCAAAGGCTAGCTCAGGATCCTTCCCAGCACAGTCACCTCCAGTGGTTCACAGGTGGGATGCACAATAAAATCTGCTCTTCATTCATGAATTAGGGAGCACTCCTCCATAGCAAGACTTTTCATGCTGAGTGAGTTCAGTAGAATCTCAGGGGACAAGAGTCACTGTAGTAGGAACAGCAGTTAGAGAAAGCTTGAGCTAAGCCTGAAGGAATGGCTCTTGGATTTGGTCAGGTCTTTTGTATAAGGGGCATTCTCTACCAAGGGAGGAAGCAGTAAGGACATGAAGGACCAGGGAGAGCAGCCTGTGTGGGTCACACATGTGTCGCCATGCAGAGATAACCTGTGAAGCTGGACCTGATAATCGACAACCTGAAGAATTCAGAAGAAAATCAAGACACAGTGGGAAAATTAGAAACCATTCTGGGGTGTTTGAGCATGGAACTCATGTAACACCAATGGTACTTTTGGCGGATTTATGTCTAGAGAAAGAAGTACATCATTGGGGGTGCTGCTGGGAACCTGTGATATAACTGAGATCAGGATTTGAGTGCAAGAGCTTTATTTAAAGGTGGTCCCAGGAAGCACTGGTCAGAGAATAGGGAAAGGGAGGCAGAGAAACTAGTGTGTTCATGAGCAGATCACCTCTGTGGGCAGCTGGGACCTAAGCCCACTGGGGACTCCTCTGTGAGTCAGTGGTCAGAACACTTCAGAATTACGTTACCTGGCAGGTAGGCAGCTGGGGTATTGATGCTCCCATTCCCACTTGTCATTGGCAGAGGCCTGCCCCCAGGGCGTTGGCTCTCCAGTCCTTTTAGGCTACCCTGCATGAGGCCTACAACAAAACCCTCAGCATGTACCAGAGTGTGAGTGCTACAGGATCACAAGCAGGGACATGTCTCAGCGTACATGTGCCAGGAAGGCGCCCTGGATTCTCTGTTTCCTTCTGTCCCTTTCCAGTAAGGATATTTCTGACTACTTTGCAATGAAGAACTTTCTGAAGACATCTGTGTCATTTTCACCAGCACATCCACCAAAAAAAGATGACCAAAAGGCATCTAGGTTTAGACATCATGGAAACCTTATCTTCAAGTTAATTTCAAACCGATGCCATTTAACTTCCTCCTAACCCCATAGGTGGACAACAGGCCGACTTTCACACTCTTGCCTTGGGAAGGAAGAGACCTCCTGAACATTCACACCTCCCTGAGAGAAGCTGGATCCATGGCCCCTGGGGCCGCCTGATGCATTTAAGCACGGTGCCTTTTGAAGTAAAACCCTCTCCGGGGGCACTGAACCCACTCTTAGTAAGGATGTACAGGAAGACATTAAGGCTGGCACTGTAAGTGAGGGCAATCTCATCTTGTCTTACAGCTTTAAACACCGTAACATCTCCCAAATAATCCCTTAGACTGGACCTGAATTCCAATGCATGCATCCAACTGTCTACTCAAGATCTCTGTTTGAATATTTAAAAAGCATTTCAAATTTAAAATGTCCAAAGCTCATCATTATCTGCTGATCTCTCATCTAAGTTGCCCCATCTCAGCAACTCTATCTTTCCAGGAGTTCAGGGCAAACATCTTGGAGTCAGCATTGCCTCCTCTTTCTCTCACACCCCATGTCTTCCATGGTATTGCAAATAACATGTAACATGGCCACAAATCCCACTGGCTTTAACTTTAAAATAAATACCCAGAATCTACCCAGTTCCTCACTGCTGTTGTGCAGGTCCTAACAACCATCATCACTTGCCAGGTTATTGCAACAGCCTCTGACTCTACACTCACTCCCCTTCATGCCATTCTCAGCACAGCTGCTGGAGGTCCTCATGAGATGTTGGCCTCACTGTGTTCCTCCCCTTTTTAAGCCCTCAAATTGCTTCCCATCTCACTCACACAGTCCACACAGCACCCACCAAGCCCTATGTGATCAGACCCTCCCACTGTCTCTCTGCTCTGATCTCCCACTGCTCCCCCAGCTCTGCTCCACCACTCTTGTCTCCCTGATGCTCCTGGAATGGACCACACACGCTGCCTCCTTAGGGCCTCCTTTTCGTTCTGCCTGGAATGTTCTTCCAGATTTTAAATTGAGAGGGCTTGATCCTCTTCCTCCTTTGGACTTTGACCCAGGTTTCACCTCTCTAGTATATTTCCCTGCCACACATCTAAACTGGCAAGCCCCGTGACACTCCTTAGCTTCCTTCCTGGCTTACTTCATTATTGGTACTTAGCATAAACTTGTATATTTTATCTTGTACTTGTTTACTGCTTATCTTCCCCATCTAAAATGTAAGTCCATAATTCATTTGCTGCTCTATTCCCTTGAGAGGAGTGTTGATCTCCAAGTAGGTGCTCAACAAATACTTGTTGAGTGAATGAGTAGAATGAATCAATTGTTTTAGTCAAAGGAGACTTTCGTTTTGGAAACACTGAACTTTAGTCTGTAGGCACAATGCCTAGGTAAAATTCTTTATAGTAACCAGCGTGGAAAGTGATCTCAGAAACTTTTCTC
This sequence comes from Theropithecus gelada, assembly GCF_003255815.1. Taxonomy (NCBI): domain Eukaryota; kingdom Metazoa; phylum Chordata; class Mammalia; order Primates; family Cercopithecidae; genus Theropithecus; species Theropithecus gelada. The sequence goes on from NC_037676.1 coordinate 57,580,670, forward strand.
GAGAAGGACTCTGCACACTGCTAGATGCTTTGTGTGGAGGATCATCCAACCCCTGCCATGGTTAGCACACTGTTTTCAACAGCTCATTTACCAAATTGTTACACCCAGTTGTGGTATGATGATTTTCCCTGGGGTGCTAAAAACAGTTATAAGCAAATATTGCTGAACCAATAAGATGAGAAAAATTATGTTTCTTATGATGGTGAAAGTTTTTCCCCTTTCCTAGATTCAACTTCATGAGCCACTCTGTGCTGTATTCCATGGAAGCCATTCCCAGAAACACTCCCAACACAGGCACAGGCAGGCTGTTGGCACTGGGAGCTCAGGTGCTTTCCTCCTGTTGAATTGGTCTCACAGCCTCTGAAATGCTGGCCCATGAAGCCTTTCAGCATTCCACTCTCAGAAATTAGCTGCCCATGTGAAACAGTGATAAACTATAGACCAAACCTGCCAATGTATGCCGGGAGCAGACAAACATTTTCTGCTCTCCTCCAAGAATCTTGCTGCAGAGGGCACAGTTAATGGCCCCTGCAGACTGGGCTCATGCAGGGCCAGGGAAGGGGCATTGCTGCTTGCAAGAAAGTCCTTCTATTCACAACCACTAAAACATTTCAGACTCAATCTAACCGGATCTTGGGTTCTTTTGTTCTCCATCTTTGCACAACACTGTATTTTATGTTTTCTAATTCTGACAAGATTCTGGAGGGACACAGCTTGAATTTCTTCTTCCCCTAGAATGGATGAATGAATGAATAAAGGATACAATTATATTGAGACAATAGTGTGCACAGTAATACACTACCTTAAGAAGAACACAAAATGATTGCATTTGGACCTAAACCTCTGAAAGCATTCAGATGAGATGGGGTGTAGCAGGTGCAGGTTGTGTGGCTGTAGATGCTCTAAGCATCAAAGCTCTTGGAAGTCAGCACTTTGCTGGTGAAATCAATCCCTATGATGTGCACTGCTTCTGGACACTTCAGACAGGACCTCAGGGCCACCAGAAACACAACACCCCAAGTTGTTCTGCCCCCACTCTCTCTCTCGCCTCCCTACTTGGCTGCCCAATGGATGTGACGGGTCAGGCACCCTAGGCCTATGGATTTTTCAGTTATCTTTTAAAACTATAAACATCCATAAATCTGCTAAAGTCAAGCAGTAAAATGCTACAAGGTAGTGTTGTGACTTTAAAAAGAATGAACCACTACACAAACACACACACAGACACTCAGTGCTTTCCTTATTGATCATAAAATCACTTGAACAGGGGTTAGGATGAAGGTTCTGATTCTATCACAATCACTGCTTCCTGAGTTGTGAGAACAAATATTCTGTGAAACCCTGTCTGGTTTTTTGTTGTTGTTTTTTTTTTTATGTGGCTAATAATTTCTGCCAGCAGCTTCTTAATCATTTGAAGGCTTGGATCACAGTCACCATGTCAATATTATGTCAAATAGTAATCACTGCTCTATTTACTTCAAGCCAGTCTTCTCCATTTGAATACACATTTTACTATTAAAATATTTGCATGTAGGAGCTCTACAGAAGAATAATTTGGGGAGAAATGCTGCTTTTGTTAGGTATAGTTGCTATGAGGCATTGAGAGTGCATTCAGAACCTTCCTTCCAAGTTCAGTAACTTCATCTCCTATTTCAGCTGGACTCACCAAGTTGCCCAAGAGGCCCTGGCCATAGTGCACATTACAGGAGAAATTATTTAATAGAGAAAAAACTTCTATTATTTCCTCCTCCAGGTCTGAGGAAATGACTGAAGAGTAACTACTTATGTAATAAATATCTTTATGAGAGATATGTATACAATTTTAGCAAAACATATCCCATAGATAAATCTTGTTTTCACACAAAAGGAAACCAGGTGCAGCGGCTTATGCCTCTCATCCCACCGCTTTGGGAGGCCAAGGTGGGCAGATCAAGTAATTTGGGAGGCCATGGCAGGTGGATCAGTTGAGGTCAGGAGTTCAAGACTAGCCTGGCCAAGATGGTGAAACCCTGTCTCTACTAAAAATACAAAAATTCCTTTTAGATGATTATTAGTGGGAAATAAAGTCTAATCTTGAAACAAGAGCCACTAGGAAAATGTTCTACCATAGAATATAGGCCAGAATTTTAAGTTATTTTTACTATTATTCACCACAGAATGGAGATGGCAGAAGCCTAATATCCTGGTACTAAAACAAAGTGGTGTTGTGGGTGTCCTTGTTGCTTAGCTTACCCAATAAAGAACTTCTTAGGATGATAAATCATACAATTTTCTTAACAGTAACACAAACAGAAACCTGTTGAGGTTGTGTGTATGTGTGTATGTGTGTGTGTGTATGTGTGTATGTGTGCGTGTGTGTGTGTTTACAAAGCTTTATAGCCAGGCAACAGAAGAAAATATCACTTGCTGGAATCACTGTTTAGTAATGTTATTTATTTAAAGCTCTTCTGCACAGATTTCAGTCTGTATTTTTCACACAGTAAAAATAACAGCTGATAACAGCCGAACTGTTTAATGTACAAATGATAGCAAAACAAAATTTAATATTAGAATACATTTGCATAGTATCATGATAGGTATTAATAATTTCTTATTCAGCCATGGATATATCAGCAGTTAAGGTAACACTTGGTCAAATCTTATTTAGGGATTGAAATATTTATCTTACATACGAACTGTCTGAAACATGACTTACATACATCCCATTTCCCCACACGTAATGTAAGGATTATGACAATCATTTCAATTTTAGATTAAATACGTACTAGCTATGTGATCTCTGACATATCAAATGTTTGAGATTTCCCTGCCAAGCTTGTCACTTCGGCCATATTATGTTTCAGTCTGAACTTAGTGACATGGGAGGCTGTGACTTGAGTCCATGGTACTGTTTAGCACTTGGAAAATACTGATGAGAAGGAGCTGAAAATTTAAATGCAATTTACATGTTCAGAATCTCACTGGACTTGATTTTGTGCCTGCGTTGTGGAGGGGATGGGTTACATGTAGGTGTCCGTGTGCATGGCATCGTGGGGAGTTATGTATGTGTGTTTTCATGCACATCTTCAAAAATGCTAAGGAAATCACAAAGTCAAGATGTTGTTGGATTGAGATTATGTGGATAAAGTCAGTGCAGAATTCTTGGTGACCTTTGTGATGTAAACAAAACTATATCTTCCCTTAGCATGCTTCCCAAGGCAATAAATAACAAGACTGACCATATGAGAAAATGAATCAGTCATATGGTAAGGAAAGCAAATGCCTTGTGAATGTGTTTACCTCTGAAGAGGAGGCAGAACACATTGACATTTCAGAGAGGGCTTTTATCGGGAACATCTCCCATTAGCACTAATGAGAGCTGGGTATTTAATCCACTGTTCTCTCATGCTCATGGCATATTTCATCCTTAATGGCAAGGCCTTGAAACTTTTTTCCTCCTTAAATGATACTCTGTGGTAGTTATGCTAAATTTTTAACTGTGTATATGGCTTTCTGTGACTCTTCTCTGCCATCTGTATAAATATCTAAGAAGAACTGAAGCTTTTCATTACTGTGAACTTCCCTGACCACCCTCTTTAGAAATATTTTTTTTCATCCATGCAGAATCCTAAAAAGGAAAAACTTAGTGAGCCCAACCTCCACCCTACCAAGCCCCCAGCCTGGACTCCCTGGATTTCAGGAAGCCCAGAAATCAGCTTGTTTCTCAGTAGGGTGGTGACATCTTCATCTTCTCCTCCGAAAGGTCAGTCAAAGCCCAGATCCTGATTAACAGACTGATCTAACCCAATGTGACAAAACACCATGCAGGATAACATGCCTAGAGAAAATGACGAGGACTGAGGACGTCAAATCACTTTAGTCATGAGGGGGAAAAAAGACGAGCAATCTAGAGGAATCCAGAATATCAAGAGCCATGGTTCACAGAAGTGTGCTTGTCATGAGTGAGGTGTGTGTGTGCCAAGTACATCTTCCCATCTAATCCCCACACAGCCTGTGAGGGAGGGACGGCCATCCCTACCTTCTCGGAAGGTAATTCCGGCTCAGAGAATATCGGCTATGAGAACCAGAAGGAAGGAATATTTTCTAGATACAATCAGCACAGTTGCCAAGGAGACAAGACTGCTTGGCTTTTCTCTTCAAGTGTGCAAAGGGTCATTTTCCAGGGACTGGCTGTCAGCTATCCTCCTCTTACCAGTGTCAGAAGTGGACATGGGGTTACAATATAGGACGTGGGGTTACAATACAATCCAGGAAGGACCTGGATAGACTGGATGAATAGATGAAGGATAGGTAGATGATAGAAGGAGAGAGAGACAGACATACACACACACACATACTCACACACACACTCACACACACACACACAGAGAGAAATGATAGATAAAAAAGACAGAAAGAAAGATACAGAAATAAAGATCCAGATAGAGTAACAGAGACAGACAGATAAGTAGATAGAGATGTTTACATAGAGATATAGACAGATATACAGGTAAGAGAGATAAAGATGGATACAGATAGACTGATATAGAACTAGATAAATACAGATAGAGACAGAGAGAGAGATGAAAGAGAGAATGGTTGCCACAGACTTTGAGTTCTCTGATAAAAGTTGACCTACACAAATCACTGAGTCTAAAGATGTCTTGAAGCCCAGGCATCTGAAAGGAAAATCCAAAGATTAAAGTATCATTGCTACTTTCCATTTTACTCCTGAAAAAAAACAACTTATTTTTACTGACATCTAATATTTACTTATTGCTTACTAGGTGATTTATGCGCATCATCTCATCTTATTTTTAATTCATCATTTTTTAACAGGATGGAAACCTAAAGTTTAGAAATTAGAAAGTAATTCCCCAGAGTTCTGGAACTGACAGAACCATGATTGTTCAGAACAGAAGTCCTTAATTTCTGCACCTATTGTCTCTCAACAACAACAACAACAACTAAAAGCACGTAGAAGACTGGGAAATGCAGTAAATACCATCTGAGTGTTTTTGTTATGGTGAATTCCAGAATAGTGCAAGCTGGACAGATGTAATGTATGATCGTGGAACCTGGCATTGGGATATCCGGGACCTTGGCCAAGTTGCCATGTCTCAGTCATATCATCTTGGACATCTGATCTCTACATCCCTCCAGCTTCTGCATCCTCTGATTCCAAGCTAGAATATTATAGTATAAAATATATGGTAAGAATCTGTCCGTGATTTGGTTACCATGATCCGTGTTAAATAAGCCAAATTTGAGGCTGAAAAATTAACACATTAAAATTGAAAATGGCATTCAGGCAAATCACAGAATAATAAATACAAGTGGCTAATACACATCAACAAATGTTAAACCTCAGTAAGAATAAAAGTCGCTAATCGAACCTGTGTTTTGTCCACCCATATAATTGGCAATTTTAATGATAATACATAAGGATTTAAGAAAATAAGGACACTTATCTCTACCAATTAGTACAGTCTTTCTAGAGAGCAATTTTACAATATATATCAAAAGCTTAAAAAATATGAAAGCTATTTCCGCACTTTAGTTACATGAAAGTGTATTACAGCATTGTTTATGAATTTCAAAAAAAACAACAACACATAATCCCACCACTGAGAGATCATCACTTTAATATTTTGGTGTTAAATATCCTAAATTTTATTCACACGCACGCGCGCGCGCACACACACACACACACACTTAAATATTAATGGGATACATTGGCTATACTATTTTAACCTGCCTTTTACCTTAACAATATACAATGAATGGATGTATTATCATTTGTTTAATACCTTATCATTGGGCATTTGGGTTTTAATCATTTTTTGTACTATAAATAACACAATGTTATATGTCCTCATAGCTAATCCTGAGTGAATTTGTGTGTGCTCTTTGCCTGTAGTTGTTTTCAAAGAGCAAGAGCATGTACGGGACACCAGCCTGGCACTTCACATGACCCACCCACCCCTGCCTCCTAAGGGCAGGACTTCCAGGCTGGTAGATGGAGCCTTATTCTGGAATATTTTCCGGTGTCATTCTTTGTAAGCTGGACCCATCAAGGAGTTGCTGGAGGTCTTCCCTCCAGCAAAGATTCAGGCATTTTAAAACACCCCATCTAGAAGTAAACTTTGACATGTGCTACAGCACAGGTGAAACTTGAGGACATTATGCTAAATGTAATAAGCCAGTCACAAAAAGACCAAGACTGTATGATTCCACTTATATCCAGAGAAGATATCCAGAGTAGTTAAATCCAGAGATGTATCCAGAGTTAAATCCAGAGAAGACAGAAAGTAGAATGGTAGTTGCTAGGGGCTAGGGAAAGAGGGGGAATGAAGAATTGTTATTTAGTGGATATAGAGTTTATGTTTTCTTTTTCTTTTTTGGTCTTTTTTTTTTTTTTTTGGAGATGCAGTCTCGCTCTGTCACCCAGGCTGGAGTGCAGTGGCACGATCTCAGCTCACTGCAACCTCTGCCTCCCGAGTTCAAGTGATTCTCCTGCCTCAACCTCCCAAGTGGCTGGGATTACAGGCATGCGCCACCACATCCAGCTAATTTTTTATATTTTTAGTGGAGATGGGGTTTCACCATGTTGGCCAGGCTGGTCTCGAACTCCTGACCTCAAGTGATCCACCCACCTTGGCCTCCCAAAGTGCTGGGATTATAGGCATGAGCCACCATGCCCAGCCAGTGTTTCCATTTTCTAAGGTGAACGGACTTCTGAAGATGGATGGTGTTGATGTTTGCACAGCAAAGTGATTGCACTTCATACTCCTGAACTGCACATTTAAAATAATTAAGATGGTAAATGTTATGTTACATACAGTTTACCAACATGAAAACAAAAAAACTTCCCATCCAGGACCTGAAAATTGCTTTTTTTTTTTTTTTTTTTTGCCATCCTTGGTTTATAGATGTTTGAATTCTGCATGGGTATTATTAGAAGGTTTGATTTTGTGTCTTATTATGTGAAACTCTGTGAAACCTAATACTCATTGTTTTATTCTATGGGAAGAAACCTGTCACCAGGATCAGATTAACTGTGAGCCCAAGGTGCTATAAAAACAAACGTCTCATTATACCAGAAGAGTTCCAGTCCCTGGGGAGCATGTTTGTAGCTTTTTAGCCTATGGAAGCAAACAGCTAGGAGTATACGTAACCTCCTCCCAGGTAAAAACTAGAAAGAAAATAGCTCAGGGAGGCATTTGTGGGAGTTCTACTGACCACGGAGGTCTTGAATTTAAAACTTCTGTTAGAACTGCAAAGAAGTAGGGCATTTATTCATTAATTTGTTCACTCCCTGCAAACGCTGTCTGTGCTTTCTTCACAATATAGCCAACTCTTACATCTTCACACCACCAACATCACTGGCCCCCCTGATTAAAACCAGCATCTTTTCTCGCCTGGATTGTTGTACTAGTCTTCCAGCCAATGCTCCTAACTCTCCTGGCCCTACTATCCTTTATTTTCCACGCCATAACCAATTTTGTTAAAATGCAAGTCAGATTCCCTACTTTTCCATTCAAATCTCTCTAGTGACTTCCTGTTTCCCTTTGACAAAAATACAAAATTGCAAATATTGCATGTGTTCAATACATACTCACTGAATCCATAAAAGGATGCATGTTAATTGAGTGCTTATTAATCGTCAGAAACTGAGCCAGATGTTTCTTTATAAGGGTACAAAGATAAATGACCTTCTTTCCTCTCTGGCAGTTTGTATTCTAGAATATGAGATGAACTCATAGACGAATACATACAAAAACAATGTTATTTTTCCCTGGTTAAAGTCCGAATAAAGATAGTTGGGCTCAGACATTGGAATGACCAGTTTTACCTGGGTGGGGAGAGAGGGCAAGCGAGAGGGAATTCTTGAGTATTACAAAACGGCAGAAATTCCAGCATGATGAGGAATGTGTAGGGGCGTTCCGGGGCAGGAGAACCACATGAGCAAAGGCGCGAGGTGTGGATTCATCTCCGAGGAGCAGGGAGTGTTTCAATGAGGGTGGGAACCTAGAAAATGGGAAGCGGCATAGAGGTCAAAGGTTAGGAAGAAAGGTTAAACTAAAAGTTTTCAACTTAAGTGCCTTCATTTGCATTGATTGACTTTACTGTTTTATCTTCTAGGCAGTGGGGAGTCATTGAGGTTTTAAAGATGATGGAAACTGGATTCAATGTATGTCACAGACAGGTCACACTAGAAGCAATGGGAAGAATCCATTCAAGTTTTCAAAGTCAATCAATAACTAGTAAGAACTAACATTTACTGAATGCTTACTATCTATTAATACCAAGCTCTGTGCTGAGTCCTTCACTTGTATTACATTTAATTCCCAGGTCAACCTATGTGATTGGTACTGTGATTTTCCCCCTTCAGAGATGGACATATTAAGGCAGAGAAATTTTAAGCCCAAAGTCATACCATAAGTAGATTAAAGAACCAAAATAGAAACCCAAAGAATCTGACTTTAGAAAAGGGAGAGGAAAAGAAATATATCAAAGAGATAAAAGCTCCAGAATATAGTTACCAGATGTAAGTGGTAAGGACCTAAAATGCCCCCTAGATTCAGCTTGGACAACTTAATGGATGGAAGTGTCTTCCTAGTATAGCAAATGGGACAAATTTAGAAAGAAGGCTAACAAGATGTTTTGAATATGTTTGTTTTTATATGATTGTGGGAAATCTGGAAAGCAGATGGGCACATGGATTTGAATCTCAGGTGAGGGTTGGAGTTTGAGATGCAGACTTGGAAATCACCAAACAGGGGAGGAGAAGTCATGGAGTAAACAAGATCAAACACTGATAGAAAAGTGTTAGGGTTGAATTGTGTCCTCCCTTAAAGATGTTGAAGCCCTAACCTCATATCTGTGAATGTGACCTTATTTTGGAAATAGAATAAGATCTTTGTCATGATCAAGTTAAGATGAGATCATTGGGGTAACTCCTAATCAATATGACTGTGTGGTTATATAAAGAAGAAATTTAGATGCAGAAACAGACACACATACAGGGAGAATGCCCTGTGAAGAAGAAGACAGAGATTGGGATGATGCCTCTACAAGTGGAGGAATGCCAAAGATTATCAGCAAACCACCAGAAACTACCGAAGGGCAGCATGGAACAGGCACTTGCTTACAGGCTTCAGAAGGAACGAACTCTGATGACACCCTGATCTCAGACTTCCAGTCTTCAGAACTGGGAGATAATACCTTTCTGTGGTTTAAACCACAGTCTGTGACACTTTGTTAAAGCAGCTCTAGGAAACTAATACAAACAGGTTGCATATGCATGGAGTATTCAAGGATGATTGGTGATGATCGAAAGGAGACTATTTATTCAAAAATGTGCCTGGCAGTCAGAGAATCAGGAAAGGCTATTACAAGGCTATTCCAAGCATGAGCATGTGAACAGCCACGGAGGTAGAAGAAAGGAAACACCAGCAGTTTGCACTGACCTCATCACAAGCTGCTGCCATGGAGCAGTGGGAGAAAGAGATCTGCCCATGAAAGTCCCTATAAAATGCACAATAGCAAGTTTCACCTTAGAGTTCATACAGAGCAGCCAAAGGTTCAAGGGAATGATTACATCCATTTTGTGTTTTTAAATGTTATGTTCTGCAAATATGGTGACAATGGCAACATCATTCTTTAGTCTACCAAAATTATCAAATTAAAATAGGCAGAGCAACTAGGTTGACAAAACTGAAGAATTGTGGATGATAAAACAGTGTTGAGATACCCTCGTAATTACCTAGAGACAAATTAGTGACAACATATAAGAGCCAATGTGATATCAACAACCATGCAGGAGAAAGTAGAGGGAAGACCCTGAGAACCAGACACTCCCTGGGAAGTGCCCTGAACCAAGCTCAGAGGAGCAGGAGAGGTGTGGAGGGAGGGTGTTCTCAATAATCCAATGCAGGGGTGAGTCCAAGGAGGCCACAGTGCAACCAAATCTGATGCTACTGGAGCGGGCTGTGTCCTTTAATCCCATTAACTAAGAAACTGAAGGCCTTTCCCAAACAAGTCTCCATACTGAGGAGAATCTGCTGGGAACAGATTCCAAACTGAGCAGCACAGGGACAACCACGAGAGATGAAAGAGAAAGTCCAAATAAAAGCAGGGAGGAGCAGAGGCAGCTGATAGCAGAAAGTAACAAGTGATTCTGTTTACCACTCATGAGAACGCCAGAAGAGTGTGTTAGAGCTGTGAAACCAGCTCAGCTATCCTGGCCCACTCATCCCTCCTAAAAGTATAGGAAACTAAACTAACTTTTAAAACTTAACAACAAGAAAATTACCAATTATTACAATGAAAAGAAAGTAAGAAAACTAATGATGTTTCTGTAGACAATGAAACAAAAAAAGGAAACACACAAACATGAACAAAATGGATGAAAATCATAAGCAAATACTTCTAAATGAGCTGAAAGAAAGTTTTTAAATTGTAAAAGCTATGAAGAATAATATAAATCAGAATTAGAAAAATTTGTAAAAGAAATAAGTAGAAAAAAGTAATATATGACACAAAGGATGATGGATAGAACTCATCAGAATAGAATTTTTTTTCCCCCCCTGGAGATGGAGTTTCTTTCTTATTGCCCAGGCTGAAGTGCAATGGCGCGATCTCGGCTCACTGCAACCTCCGCCTCCCGGGTTCAAGTGATTCTCCTGTCTCAGGCTCCTGAGTAGCTGGGATTACAAGCATGCACCACCAAGCCCGACTAATTTTTGTATTTTTTTTTTATTATACTTTAAGTTCTAGGGTACATGTGCACAACGTGCAGGTTTGTTACATAGGTATACATGTGCCATGTTGATGTGCTGCACCCATCAACTCGTCATTTACATCAGGTATAACTCCCAATGCCATCCCTCCCCGCTCCCCCTTCTCCCCTCCCCCCTCCCCCCTCCCCACAATAGGCCCCGGTGTGTGATGTTCCCCTTCCCATGTCCAGGTGATCTCTTACTTTTTGTATTTTTAATAGAGAGAGATTTCATCATATTGGTCAGGCTGGTCTTGAACTCCTGACCTCAGGTGATCCACCCACCTCGGCCTCCCAAAGTGCTGGGATTACAGATGTGAGCCACTATGCCCGGCCTAGAATTTTATATTAAAAAAAAAAAAGAAAAAAAGCAGGACAGACATGAAAACTCAACTAGAAGGGATATGGCACTATATATACACCATAATTAGAAGATGAGTAGAAGATGAAGAGGAGGAAAAAATTTAAAATCAAGAAGAAATTTGAGATTAGAAGGATTCAAGAGAAACTGTTAGACACAGAATAAAGAAGATATAGCATATATAATCAATAGGAGGCCTCCAAGAAGAAAGACAAAGCGATGGATTAGAAAAAATACTGAATGCTATCGTTCAAGAAAAATTAAAACTACACATGGGAACCTGAAGCTACATAATGAAGATACATATCACATTCTTCAGAAAATTGATGCAGAACAGCCGATATCAAGATACATTCTAATAAAACCATAGATCTCCAAAAAGAAACAGAATATGCTTGGGACATCCAAGCAAAAAGATCAAGTAGCTTATAAGAGAATGAACGTCAGATTTCTTTCAGACTTTTCCATAAGAACACGAGGCTAGTAAACAACGAAGTGACAGAGTTAAAGTGCTCAAATAAATAAATTGCAGATCTTGGACCTTGCATGGAATAGGCATGAATTCTACATCCATCTAGCCTAACCTTTCGGTGAAAAGGTTGCTTGGATTTTCTGCTCCTGCACTTCCTTGCTGTATCCCTGCTATCCTTCGCTCTTGGCATCTGAGAATCTTTGCACTGGGTAAATGCAGTTCATTCACAGACTCTAAGAGTGGGTACCAATCTCCAACTAAAACTGTGAAACTTTCGGGTCTGTGTAACCAAAAGAGCCTATACACGCCCAAGGCAAGATTGATAACCACATACTGTTATAAATATGCAAGAGTTCAGGTAATATTGTCTCTATGTACATTTCTTGAGGGATCTACCACAGAGCAAGCTCCAGACAACCACATACTGTAGAGACATTGGCAAGAGAGCTGGAAAAGTATTCTAACAAGTAAGTGAAGATCAATGATGGACTCTGAATATCACCATTTTGCAACCTTGATTGCAACATCGTCAGTATATGGTAAGATCATAAAATAGAACAACCAATCCTGATGTGCTTCCTGAAGAAAGTACACAACATCACCACCGAAGACAATCAAACTTAAAACTGATCAAAATTCTAACACTAATTACCCATTTGCAGAAAACACAAAGGATAGATACGTTAACCACATCATGCAAATACAATCATTAAAATCAAGACAATGAAAAATACACAAGAAATTTAAAAAGACATGGAAGGGTAATTCATGTTGTAAAAAGGACTTAAGATACATATCAAATAATCATCATATGTGGATCCTGTTTGGACTGCATTTCAAACTTAAAAAATTGTGATAATCAGGAAAATATGAACCTTGAGTATTTGATACTATTAAGAAATTACTGCCTTTATTGGTAAGTGTGATCACAGTACTGGTTTTAAAATTATTTTTTAATAAAATGCTTATAGATGAAATAATGTGATGCCTGAGATTTGCTTTAAAATATTTTGGTGACAGGAAGTAAGTGGAGGTACAAATGAAAAAGATTGGCAATATATTGATAACTCCAGTTGACGCTTAAACAATACAAGTTTGAACTATGCAGGTCTACTTATAGGCAGATTTTATTCCACCTCTACCACCCCTGAGACAGCAAAATCAACCTCTCCTCTTCCTCCTCAGCCTATTCAATGTAAAGATCATGATGAAGACATTTATGATCCACTTTGTCTTAATGGATAGTTAATATATTTTCTCTTCCTCATGATTTTCTTAATATTTTCTTTTCTCTTACTTTATTGTAGGAATACAGTGTATAATACACATAGAAAATATGTGTTGATGTTTATGTTATCAGTAAGGCTTCCAGTCAACTATAGGCTATTAGTGGAGAGTCAAAAATTATATGCAGATTTTCAACTACATTCAACTACTACAAACTACATTTCAACTCCCAACCCTCACTGTTCAAGGATCAACTGTATTTACCCTGAGTGAAGGGTATAGTGGATGCATTACTTTATTTTTTCTCCTTTTGTATATGTTTGGAATTTTCAATAATAAAAAGTGGTTTTTAAAGGCATAAAAAGGTTTACATGCACATACATTTTGGTACTTCAGGCTTTCATTGTGTCCTAGGAGAAACCCCCTCATGAACACTGTTGGGCACATAGAGAAACTGACAAAAAAGAATGTATGTAGACCTTTAAAGTAGCAAACCCATTCTCCACTTGAGTTTCCACCATATTCCACCTCACGCTTCTTCATATTGCAATTGAGCAGAATGTCTTTATGAGGACTAATATTGCACTGACTTCTCAAAGTGAGCATTTACAAATATGGGTACTCTTCAGCAGTTAACGTTGGACTTTAACTCATAAGCCCCCGAGGTAATTGTTTCTTGTGCTTGCTTGCATATGGTGGCTTGCAGAAAAGAACAACCCTGGAGTTTGAATTATAAACTATCACCACTCATCTCTTTCTTATTCTCCATGTTTTCTTTCTAGATATTTCCACACAATATACTTAGGTATTCGAAGTCGACAGAGTGGGGAGAATGACAGATGGAGGTTTTACTGGAAAATGGTATATGAGTATGCGGATGTGAGTATGCTGCATTTGCTAGCCACCTTTCTGGAAAGTGCTCCACAGCTGGTCCTGCAGCTCTGCATTATCGTACAGACTCATAGCTTACAGGCCCTCCAAGGTAAGGGCTTGCAGTTTGGTTTTGGAATTTGGGGAAAGATTGACTGGCTATTTTTGTCACAATCCGAGCAACTGTCCTAATGCCCTTTGTTGACATAGACCTGTGATATGTCTGCTGTTTTACATGTGTTTTGTGAATGATGCATGATGTTTTCCTACCATTGCTTCTCATGACTGATTAATTGAAAGACAGGGCATTTTTGCTCTCCAGCTGTCCTCTTAGTAGGAAAAAAAATCTTTATGATTTTACACTTGGTCGATACGGGGATAAAGTCAGTCAACTGAGGTTTTCTGGTTTTTATAATGGAATAATTTCCAAAAGTTGCAAAGAAAGCAGTAGCTCTCTCTCTCTCTCTAATATACATATGTGTGTACGTATTTGTGTGTGTATATATAGTATTAGAGTAATTCCTACTATTTCCTTTTGATGTTAAGAGAGACAGAGAGAGAGAGAGAGACAATGAGAAAAAGAGATTAAAAGGAAGTGGTAGAGATTACCCTAATATTTAAGGAAAGAAGGTCATATGGGAAAAAAAGTTGTCAATGTTTATTAATATTTATATACTATGATGTTTTATAAAATGGATATTATTATCAGATTAATATCTTTGTGCTCTCCCATATTTGATGATCTCATCAGTAGGACTATTCCAGTTACAGCAGAGCTTCCAGGCATTTCCTTAGAGCCTGCTGCTCAAATCCTTTCTAGAATAAGTTAGCAAGATTAGACAGACTGGTGGGTAGGCAGATGAATACATGGGCACACGGATGATGGATAAGAGAGCATTTTCTAAGGAAAGCATTTCCTATTAATTTGTCAATCCTGTAACTAAATAGATGCTGTTAAACAGTTAAGTACTGTAAGGTGCTCGTTTTGTTTGGATCTCAGCAGGGCCTCTGTGCGCCCCTCTGGGCACATGCTGCTCCCTTGTGCAAGATGGGTCATGCTCCAACTTGAGTTTTGTTCTGGTTGGTCTGGGGAATCTCCTCACTGTCCTTATAACTTTTTATGGCATGGAGCATGTTAGTTTAAGCTGAGTGCTTTAGTTTGGGGGACAGAATCAGGGCGCATGTTACCTGTATAGGAAAAGAAAGAGAAAATGTGTACTGGTAGCTGGTGACCCATTTATTCATAGATTCCTGGCCCAACCCTGGTTTCACAATAGAATAGCTTTGGTCCAAGAAGTTTAAGAAGAATGTCAAAGAGATCCACGATGTATGTTTCTCAACTGCTGGAAAGCAAATTGGGAGAAGAGGAAAGTGGAGTATTTGCACAGAAAAAGAGAAAAGCACGGAGAAGGCAGAAGGCCATGTGAATTAGTTGTGGATGACTGTGTTTCGTGGTGTCTGGTGGTTGAAGACCATGAGCTAGGCATGCGGAGGCCTGGGCTCTGGTTGTCTCACTACCTCACTATAAAACCTCGCACAGCCACTTAATCTCTCTGGGCCCCAGGTTGCTCAAATGTAAAGGTCACAAGTTAAACTGGATGATTTCCAAACTCCCTGACAACTCTATTCAATCTTTGAATCGATGAATTCCCAATAGGCATATAATGCCTGGTATATGCTTTAGGAAATGATCTGTAAGCCAGAATACAAATGAAATTGAAAGGCAACATCAAACTAAATCTCTGTCAAAGAATTTAGTGCTCATCTCCAGAACAACTTGGCAACTCCTTAGTACAATTATACAGTTGGGAACTCTGTAGAGGGGGAAAATTCAGGAGCACATGTGCAAGGTTGCAAGTCACCTTCTGATGGCCTGAGGTCACTGAGTGTCTCTACTAGTTTTCTAAAATATTTGGAAAATTATGGAGAGGTTTTTCTTACAAAGATGATGGAGATAGAGAAGGGAAGGTGAGAGAGGGATCTAAGAAAATGAGGTCACATTTTCAGTTAAGAACAATACATAAAATTGTACAGAAAAAAAATGTGGAAAATGCAATCCTTAGTTTTAATCAGATTATTCATCCTAAACATAGCAGCCAAGGGTTGAGTTATGTTTTCTGAGTCTCTGGCTCTTTTCTGACATCTAGTGTCCCCAGCTAACCGACTAAGCTTGACACAAGTATGTCAGGTGTACTGTAGGCGCTGAATGCCAGACCTCATCCTTAGCCAAGGCAAGCCTTGCCGTCAAGTTTCAGAATGGCGTAGGGAAACTATGTTCTGTTTCATTCCCAAGGTGGTCAAAAGATAGGTTGATCCAAATATCACTAAGGATCAGTGCAACTCATTGAGTCAAAAGGAGGAATAAGCCCACTACTTTGATCTTATTGCTACTGATTTTTAACAAGGGAGGTGGGTAGACAGTTGTGTTACAAAACAAAGAGTGAAAATATCTGACAGTAAAAAACAATGACAAACCCTCCAGCTAGGAAGACCAGCCCATGAAACACCATGTGATTCCTTTTGCATTTTGAAGAGACACCTGTCTTCAGAGGGATGGCTTCTAAATACCCCTCTGCTGATAGATGATCCCACTTACAAACAAACCAGCTGATAAATTAAATTGATGTGAGTTCTAAGAACAGAGCAGTTTCCCTTTAGGAAAAGAAAAATAAATGTAATAACCTAGTTTGACATGTATTTTCCAACATCTTCAATGGTTAAAAAAAATTATTGGGATTTACATGTGAAAACGCAGCCCTCTGCTCTGAATGTAAATAATCAATAGGCATGAAATCTGTAAAGGATTTGCAGATAGCTCTGAATTAAAATCTCTAAACCATTCTTATTTAGCAGGGAGAGAATGATCAGTCTGCATGTGACTGTCTAAAATTACTGTTTTTTAGGATAGAAGGAAAATTGCTCTTTAAACCCAACTTCAACCATCCACCACTCTCTGCAGTGTTTTTAAAACAATAAGAAAAATCAGACAAGAAATATGACATTTTATAACTGATGCTAGAAATTGTATTCTCTTTGTGGAAGCTGGGTAGCCCTAGAACGCTGTCAGCTGCTGTGAAAATCTTTCTGCTTCTCCTTCCTTATGGAGTCACTTAGTCAGAGGAGCCTCCTCATGCTGGAGGCTGACAGGCTCAGGGAGAACTGTTGGCGCATAATTGTTCCTCCATTTGCACTGGCCCAGGAGGGACAGTTTGGAGTCTGTTCTGAGAGCAGGAATGAGGGTAAAGCTGAGTCTTGAACCTGAACATCCAGCTCTTCACACTCCACAGTCACCTTGGACATATTATAGGGCAGCAGCTGCTCTCCACGGGATCTGGGATGTCCCAGAGCCAGCTCCCTGCGGAGTGTAAGATACACACCAGGAGGCCTGACTGCATGCACGGCTGTACCTGCACAGGGTAGTGCTCTCTGTACTTCCAGAGAGTTTCCAGTTTACACGCCGTTATGGTTTTCCAGTCCCAATCCCATATCGTCACGAAGAGAGAAGGAGAGAGGAGAGAGGGGTGTTAAGACGGGGAGAGGACAGCAGGCAGGAAGGAAAATGGGATGGGGAGAAGGAGGGAGGGAGACCCCACTCGACAGTGGAGATGGACCGTGGCATTTCTGTTAGTGTCCACGTGGAGGGCGCTGCTCTCTACCTGTTTAGTGAGGGCGACAAAGATGCTAAGGAAGATGTGGTCTGAGGCCTGTCAGTTGTATCTTCAAGCAAAATCTCACACTCATTCATTTCACCTCATTTCTACTGTGCTCCCCCGGCCAGATCACATGCACCCCAACCCAGACCCCTGTGGCTGGCCCACAGCTTCATCCTCACCCCTGCCCTCTTCATTCCCTTCTCCTTGGAATGGTCCTAGAGCTGCTTAGACTCTAATCTAAACCACTTCAGTGTTCCCCTTGACACTCATTAAAATTAAACAAGATTCCTGAGCAAGTTCCAAGGCCTTTGTGTCACAGTCTTCTCCTCATTAGTCACTGCTCTGCAACCATGCTGCACTCCTCTCTCTTCTGAAAATGTTCCCATTTCTCTCCCACCTCCAGGCCTTTGCACCTGTTACTAACCTTTCCAGAATATTCTCGTCCCCTCTCTCTTAGCCTGTCTAGTTCTTACTCATCCTACAGAATTCAGCTTCACCTCTTCAGCGTATCCAGTCCTAACTGCTCATTCACATTTTTATTTCCGCATTAGTATTTCCTCAAGGTATCCTGAACTTCAGCCCCCGACCTCAGGTAATTTTCTTATTGTTGTTAAGCTTCAATTTGCCCATGAATACTGAGGGATAGTAATAGTGCTAATTCATAGGATCCTCGAGATTAAATGAGCGAGTACACACAAAGGATTCGGCAGACCCTCGGCCCAGCGCATAGGGCTTCTTCGGCTTGATCTTGCAGAAATCTACCAGGGAATCTTATGGAAACGCAAATTCTCACTGAATAGGTCTCAGGTGTGGCCTGAGTTTTAGAACAGGAAAGTTTTAGAATCAGGTGAAGAATTTGATGGCATGTGAAAATGGGAAAAATAGTTCAAATTTGAGCTCATGAACCCTGAATTAAGGGGTGTGTGTTAGAAAGGAAGTGCAAGAAACATTGTGAAGAGAGAATGGTCAGGTCTTTTGACGGACAGAGCATGGACCAAAAGAGAACGAAGCTTGAGTCCATTTGACTGAGAGAGAACCTGGTGACAATAAAACCAAGCAGGTCAGCAGGAGCAGCCACTTAGGGGGAGAGCATTTTAGACATTTTAAGCCTGAAATGGTGGAGGACAATCAAGTTAAAAAGTCTTCAGACTGCAAAAAACAAAGACAGCTTAAGATAAGTTACCCAGAATTTCAGACCTCCATGTCTGTCTAAATGATGCCAGCAAAGGTAAAAAGTTCATGGTCCGAGTTACCTCATCGGGACTTTTTGATGACCCCAAGAACCTGTAAAATGCGCAGTCAGTTTTAGTTTTGTGATTGTCGTATTATGAATAGTTTATTTTGGTTGCAAAGACCCATGATTGGCAGAGAAGATACCAATTCACGTACAGATAGCTGCACACAGCCTTCCTCAGCAATACAGTTTTGCTCAGAGCTCCCTGGGGTCAAAGGGTGTACTCCCCAGAGCAGCCTGGAACACCGTGTAGAATAATGGCACATGGTCGATGCTCACAATGAGGGTATATAAGCCACAGCCCAAGCTGCATACAGCACAGTCACCTGGCTGCACAGGGAACCATTGTGCGGAAATAACGCTTCCTTGTAGAGGAACCATCTAAGTAAAACAAACAAACAAAAATCTGGCCTTCACTAGATGAATTGGTTGAGTGCCAATCTGCCAGCCTAAATGTTTCTGCTTTTTCCAGAAGGCTTTCATTCTTTGTTTCCAATTGCTACCTTATCATTAATGGAAAATCTCATCCTACACCCTAAGTGTATTTAGCTGGGGTATGCTGAGTGAGTTACCAACAAATGCCATCCCACAGGCCATGTATGTGCCCAGGAAAGCTTTACTGAACAAAACAAAAAACACCTACTTCTCATTCCTTCATATTCCAGAAAAATATGAATAAAACTCCTTTTGCCAATAGTTTATCCTGAATATTTTGTGAAAGGAAGGGAGGAAACGGGGAGTTGGAAAGGGTTTCTAATTATTCCTCTCCTGTCTTGCATCCTCTAACTCCACAGGGAGTTAGAAGTAAAGTTGTCTTCAAATATCTGGCAAACACTGTTACCTGCTAACCAGGGTAACCAAGAAATACCTGAATTGTGAAAAACACCCCATTTGTCCTCTCCTGGTGAGCACTCTTGAGACCTCACACTGACTTGCAACTTGCCCCACCTCATCGTGAAGTGGGTGGAGACGGGTCCCAGCCAGCTTTAAGTGACCTGGGTTAGAGAAAATCCCAGTCACCCCCATGCCCAAGGCCTTCCTCCCTTGCCCCACACCACTGTCTTCTAATGTGCCTGCCCCTACCTCTGGATTCTGCAGATGGGGAAGAGTGCAGGCGAGAGTGCCAGTCTGTGAGGGGTCTAGGCTCCAAGTCCCTCTGGATCTGCCTCCTCTGCAGTTGCTATTATCGTAGTTAATTAACACATTTATTGAAAGCCTGTTTGTGCATGATGGTGTGTGAAGCTCTGTGCAACATTTATTTGTACTAAAGAAGTTCACTTTTTATTAGAAGTTTATAATGTGACACTATAAACAACATGACAGAACGTATTTAGAAACACCCATTTATCTGGGTGCATTCTGGACTGAGTGGTGCCATTTTGTAGAGGATCAATAATCTGGTTTAATTAATTAGGTTAATTAGTTTAAAGCGAGAGAGGAGCTTACAACACTTCCAGCTCACCTGCTCCGGGAAGGGGCCAGGCAGCCTCTGCCTGAGCAGCCGTGTCCATCGTCAGACTGTTTTGATGGATTGAATCACAGAGTTCCTATCGGACAGTTCTGACGTCCTTGATGGTGCTGGAAGGAGCAGGAAGGCAGCATCAAGGACATCTGCCCCCGCCCCCAACCTGACGCGCGAGTCTTTGCTCAAATCCAACTTTCCTAGCACATTCCACCCCAGGGCCCACCGCCTCAGCTGGAAGGATGCTCATCAGCGGGAGACTCCTACGGGAAGAGCCCTCCTCTCCAGCTCCACTCAGGCCATGCCCTACTCCTTCTGTAGAGGGTTCTCCCTGATGCCCCCAGGACATTGAATATTCATGCCAAGCAGGTTGTTTTTAGTCACCAGGCAGAGTTGTCTTCTCCAGTTGAGCTATGCACTCAGCCAGAGTCAAGTTGGGTGTCTGAAACCGTTTCTTTCAATGTCCTTCTTATTGTTGGTTTTGTTTGTTTGTTTGTTTGTTTGTTTATCGAGACAGAGTCTTGCTCTGTTGCTCAGGCTGAAGTGCAGTGGTGTGATCTTGGCTCACTGCAACCTCTGCCGCCTGTATTCAATCAATTCTCCTGCCTCAGCCTCCTGAGTAGCTGGAATTACAGGCTCCCGCCACCACGCCCAGCTAATTTTGTAGTTTTAGTAGAGATGCTGGCCAGGCTGGTCTCCTGACCTCAGGTGATGTGCCCACCTCAGCCTCCCAAAGTGCTGGGATTACAGGCTTGAACCACCATGCCCGGCCAATGTCCATTTTATTGTAAACTTAGGTTTGCATTACATAGTTTAATTCGTTGGATTAATTAGTTCAATTTAGTTTAGTTAGTGTTATTAATAGAAAAGCTGATGAAATATACTGTGAAAGAGAGTTGTTTCTATGAAATGTACGTTGACAGCTTTTGAAAAATTGAGTAGGACCAGAGCAAAGTGGTGTGTTTAATCCGGTTGCATCACAGCCTCAGGACCCCTGGGAGGACCTTCTGGCTGCCCTGTGATGTGGAGCATGAGGCTGCAGCCGGCTCCACTCCCCCGCAGCCTGCTGTGCGCGCTGCCTGCTGCTGGCCCTCCAGGCACCGTGCTCACTCGGGTGGCACGCACAGTCTTCAGTTGATCCAAACCACTGGGCTTTGTTGCTGTCTGGCAGGTCATTAGCTGCTGGATTTTGCTTTTTGTGATGATGTATGAAGTAGCATACTACCCCAGACCAGGAAAGTAGAACGTGTTAGCTATTTTAAAAGAAGGGAGCTGGAGGTGGTGGCTCACGCCCATAATCTGAGCAGTTTGGGAGGCCAAGGCGGGCGGATCACCTGAGGTTGGGAGTTCAAGACCACCCTGACCAACATGGAGAAACCCCCGTCTTTACTAAAAATACAAAAAAACTAACCGGGCGTGGTGGCGCGTGCCTGTAATTCCAGCTACTTGGGAGTCTGAGGCAGGAGAATCGCTTGAACCCGGGAGGTGGAGGTTGCAGTGGGCCGAGATCGCACCATTGCACTCCAGCCTGGGCAACAAGAGTGAAACTTCATCTCAAAAAAAAAAAAAAAAAAAAGAGAGAGAGATTTAGATTGAGGAATGGGCGGCACAGGTGCTGGGAGGGTGAGAGGATGAAAAGCCATACCCATGAAATCAAGAGATTTCGCAACTGAAGGAAGAAGCTCTTATCTGTAGGGCTAGCGGAGTGAAGGAAGAGGGCTCAGACTTCTAGGGAAAGCTACTGCCTGAGGAGTGCTGGGTGACAGAAGGGGTGCAACCTAGCAGCTGCGGGGACTGCTGCAGAGCCAGCCAGGCAGCGAGGGAGTGGGGCTCACCTGGAACATTCCTGGCACAGGCCGGCTGCTGCTGCCTCCCCTGGGCTGGGACGAGGCTGGGGCCGGGAATGCCAAAAGCAGCGGTGGGCTGGAGCCAGGCGCTGTGGAGGCCCAGTGATAATAGGATGCTGATCTGTAGAGGAAACCAGAAAGTCTCTTCTCCTCTCCTCCCACCTTCCAACCTCCCACCAGTGCCACCTATTGGCAGAACCTACTGGACTGCCAGTCAGTCAGGGAGTCCGGAAAGGGGTCTGCAGAATCCCCCTTTCGGGTGGAGGGAGCTGGCACACACTCCCCATTCTGTTTTGTGACTTGTGTCTGCTCCCAGCTGAGAAACTTGATAACCAAGCTTGTTAAAGCTATTTCTGAGTAACAGCTGGAGGTGAAGGCCTGAAAGGCCATGGCATAAGACAAAGGCAGACGCTCTCGATCATGGAGGTTGTGTCATGAAAACGCCCAGGCAGCCAAGTCTGGCAATGGACATGTCCTTCCTTAAATGTGTGACCACAGACCTCATATGGCCACTCAACATTGTCCAGCAAGCCTACCTTATGTCCCCCTTGAAATTCCGTTTCCTGCTCCAAAATGAACTGCTTCCTACTTTCTCTGGTGGCCTCACATTGCAATGGTCTGCCTCCAGTATTTGTAACCTGATTTCAGTAAGAAAATAGAAGCAATAAAACAAGAGCTATTTTATTTTCTCACCCATATGTCCTGCCTTGCCTCTGAGAACATGCTGCCTCCCAGCTAAAGTCCATCTCTTCTACCCTGGAGTCCACTGCCACCTGCTCAAGCATCCTGTTCGTGGAATTAGCCTCTCTCTCCCTATTCTGCATTATCAGTTTTTCCTCGCTTCTGCATCACTGCCATCATCACACAAACAAACATGCTGTAATCAAGAAAAAATGGACCCATGCCACCACCCACGACCACATTACTTTCTTGCTCTTCACAAACTGTGAAAAATTCATCTTATCCTCTGTCTCCACTTTCTCACTTCCTATCCTCTGTTTTTATTTCGTTTTTTTTTTTTTTTTTTTTTTTTTTTTTTTTTTTTTTTTTTTTTTTTAAGACAGAGTCTTGCTCTGTCGCCCAAGCTGGGGTGCAGTGGCTGGATCTCAGCTCACTGCAAGCTCCGCTTCCCGGGTTTATGCCATTCTCCTGCCTCAGCCTCCCGAGTAGCTGGGATTACAGGCGCCCGCCACCTCGCCCAGCTAGTTTTTTGTATTTTTTAGTAGAGACAGGGTTTCACCGTGTTAGCCAGGATGGTCTCGATCTCCTGACCTCGTGATCCGCCCGTCTCGGCCTCCCAAAGTGCTGGGATTACAGGCTTGAGCCACCGCGCCCAGCCTTATTTCGTAATTTTTAAACATTGTTTGTTAAGTATAACATATATACAGAAAAGTACACAGTTGTGAGAAACTACTCCCAAGGTCAAAGGAAGAACATTTTCAGGATCCCAGGAGCCCTGCTCTTACCTGCGCCTTGCCTGTGTGCCCGCCATTCTACATGTGATCACTATTTGAAAAAATTCGTTTTGCAGGTTTTTGACCTCTATATAAACATACATTTGTGTGTGTGTGTGTGTGTGTGTGTGTGTGTTTCTGGATTCTTTCATTCAGTGTTGTGCTTGTGAGATATAATTCCATGTAACTGTAACCCATTCATTTTCATTGCTCTACAATAATTTATTGTAAGAATAAATCTCTGTCCATTTTGTGGTTGTTGATAGACACTGGTTTGTTTTCAGCTTAAGAGTATTATGGGTAATGTTACTGTTGAGTGTTTTTAATATGTCTTTAATACACGTGCACACCTATTACTTCTGGATTCATACCTAAGAGTGAAATTGCTGAGTCATGGGGTACAGACAGGCACACTGAATGTGAGTAGATGACGCCATAGATTTTTCCAAAGTGCTCCTACCAATTTATATTCCTACCAGCAGTATATGTCTGGAGATTGCTCCAAATGCACTCCAAAACGTGGCATTGTGAGTCCTCTGAATTTGACCCATGGGTTAGCATCTCAACGTGACTTTAATTTGCGTCTCCTGATAATAATCAAACTGAAAAGTATCTTTCATTCTTCTTTTTCCTCACCCCCTGATCCAGTCCATCAGCAAGTCCTGTCTGCTCCACCTCCAAAACACATCCCAAATCCGACCACTCTTTGCCGCCCCCGCTGATAACACCCTTTCCAAACACCAACTCAGTTACCCTTCTCCAGTGAACTGGTGTCCCCCTTCACCCTTCCCCACAGCGTACACACCATACAGCAGCCATAGCGTTGTGTTTTGTTTTTTTTATTTTTTTTTTTTGTTTTCTTTTTGTTTTTTGAGACAGTCTCACTCTGTCACCCAGGCTGGAGTGCAGTGGCACAATCTCGGCTCATTGCAACCTCTGTCTCCAGGGTTCAGGCAATTCCCATGCCTCAGCCTCCCAAGTAGCTGAGACTACAGGCACACACCACCACACCTGGCTAATTTTTGTAGTTTTAGTAGACATGGGGTTTCACCATGTTCGCCAGGCTGGTCTTGAACTCCCGACCTCAGGTGATCCACCGGCCTCCCAAAGTGGTGGGATTACAGGTGTGAGCCATGGTGTCTAGCCCACAGCGAGCTTTCTATCACTTCACTGCTCTCTTTAAAACTCCCTGGGGACTTCTTGCTGCAATTAAATGAAGTACAAACTGCTGACAGGCATATGACAAGGCCCCTGTGTGCAGCCTCCAAGTCTCCCTGCTCTCCCGCTGGCTCCTGCGAGCCCAGCAGCTCTGTCTGGCCATCCTCTGTCTCTGAGGCAGGCCCTGGCTGCTGCCCCATCAAGGACCCTGCATTTGCTGGCTCATTGCCCTTTCACTCCCCCAGGGCTTCACATACCTCATCCCTCTCCAATCAGGATGGGACTCCAACATCACTCCTAAAACACACAGCTCTTCCCCTTCCAACAGACACCCCATCTACTTACTCTGAGTGATTTTCTCTTTGGCCATTTGAAATTCTATTCGTCCATATGTTTTATTATTCTTCTCATCACCTTTACTACAGGGTGAGCGCCATGAAGCAAGGAGTACAGGAAAAGGCCTATAACATGGAAGGCGCTCAAAAGGCCTCTGACTGAAGAATGCTGGCAGATTTGTACCATCTTCAGAAGCTACTTCAGTTTGTATTGGCTTTTCAGTTGGACTAGCCAATACAGACTGCTCACAAGTTCCTGTGGGATGTCATAGTGTTATTTTATATAGACGAAAAGACACAATATAAGTTCCCCTCCTCCAAATACCATATTTGTAAAACTTCTACATATTTGGAACTTTTAAAATATTAACTTTTATTCCCTATTACACATACTATTAAAGATAAAATAGAAAACCCAAATATGCACAAAGGAGAAAGTATAAATCACCTTCCTGCTACTCAGAAATGAAAATCTTGGCTGGTTATGGTGGCTCACACCTATAATCCCAGCACTTTCGGAGGCCAAGGCAGGAGGATTGCTTGAGGTCAGGAGTTTGAGACCAGCCTGAGCCACACAGCGAGACCCCATCTCTACAAAAGAGAAAAGAAATTAGCCAGTTGTGGTGGTGCATTCATGTAGTCCTAGCTACTTATGAGGCTGAGGTGGGAGGATCTCTTGAGGCTGCAGTGAGCCGGCATGCCACTGCACTCCAGCCTAGGGCACAAGCATGATGCTGAGAAAGAAAAGGAAAGGAAGGGAAAGGAGAGGAGAGGAGAGGAGTGGAGAGGAGAGGAGAGGAGAGGAGAGGAGAGGAGAGGAGAGGGGAGGAGAGGAGAGGAGAGGAGAGGAGAGGAGAGGAGAGGAGAGGAGAGGAGAAGAGGAAGAGAAGGGAAAGGGAGGGGAGGGGAGGAAAGAGAGAGAAAGAAAAAAAAAAGAAAAGGAAAGAAAGAAAGAAAAGGGAAGGAGAGAAGGAGGGAGAGAAGGGAAGGGAAGGGAGGAAGGAAGGAAGGAAGGAAGGAAGGAAGGAAGGAAGGAAGGAAGGAAGGAAGGAAGGAAGGAAGGAAGGAAGGAAGGAAGGAAGGAAGGAAAAGAGAATAAAAATCTTGCGCCTAAGAAATAACTAAAAGTTATATTTTGTTGCTTATCTGTGTAAACTTATTTAATGTTTTAATATATTACATTAAAATAGAATCAATATTGGATACCAGTTTGTATCCTTTTTTAATAACATATCACAAACATATATGCATAATAATATATATAGTTCTTCATTTTTAATGACCACATAGTATACCAATATATGGGTTATCCTTTTCTTTTTGAGTAATTTTCTATTTCTGAAATCATAAGTTATATATATTTGCTGTAATAAATAATGCTATGATAAACATATTAAGAACTAAATCTTAACTGGCTCCACTGGCACACGTCTGCAGCCCCAGCTACTCAGGAGGCTGAGGCAGGAGGATTACTTAAGCCAAAGAGTTCAAGGCTACAGTGAGCTATGATTGTACCACTGCACTCCAGTCTGGGTGAAAGAGCGAGACCACCATCTATAGGGAAAAAACAAAACAAAACAAAACAAACAAACAAACAAAAAACACTAAATCTTTGCAGCAAGCCTTAATTATTTCTTAAAAATAAATACCTGAAAGTGAAACTGCTGGATTCAAAGGCAAGCAGGCTTTCAAAGTTTTTTATTATATAATGTCAAACTGGTCATTCTGATGACTATGAAGAGCGCTGTAACATCTCAGGTTTCTGATACAAATGCTCAGGAAGTCAGTGAGGTCAATAAAGGTGACAAAGGTTGAGCGTGGGGCAAATCCCCTGAGATTTAGGAAGAGCTCTTAATAGTGGCTCCTCTGAATGTAAAGGGCATCATTCTCAGAAGTGTTCTAATTTCTTCCCTTGTTACTTTATTGTATCCGCCTTCATAATAAGCTTTATTAAATCGATTAAGTAGCAGTAGTTCATTAGCGATTAAACAAAATTGTAAGAGCAGCTTCATCAGAGACTTGATTTGAACCAAAATTATAAGGAGAGTAGACATAAGCTCCTCAAAACACTTCACAAAAGTCTGACCAATGAGAAGTTGTGAAGAAGCAAACTTAGAAAAATTAGGAGCAGCAGCCCCTACATTGGAGAGTTATGATTTTTTTCTTTGTCTTTCTAAACATATTACATTTATCCAATAGCACTTAGTGCTAAGCCCTCAGGGGATAAAAGAAAGATGACAGCTCCTCCCTGCCAGGTGCTGGAAAATTCCGTTGAGATGCACAAACAAGCTTGGCAGCGCGATGAGGCCAGCACTCCAGGGCACTCGCACATTCCTTCCCAACACAGTGGAACCACACACTCGGCACAGAGCGGGCGATCCTTGGTGTTTGTTGAATAGAAGCAAGAACGGATGCCTGATATGTGACAAGGCCCTATGCTAGGCAAGACAGATACAAAGACACAGCCCCTGCTCTCCAAAATTTCAGTCTAATGGAAAAGAAAGACCAAAACATTATTAGAAGTCAGTGTGCTGTGTCCTAGTGGTGGTCACTTTGAGGTCCTTTGGTGACACAGAGCAATCTCATATGCAGAATGGTACAGGGGAAGCAGCAATGCCATGCTATTGATGTTTGAAGGAGGAGGACGTCAGGGAGTGTGGAATCAGGAAAGTTTTTGTGAAAATAGTGGCCTTTGAGCTGGGCCACAAATGATGCCCAATACTTTGTCAGGAGAAATGATATTCTGTAAGGAAAAGATAGCAATGTGAACAAAACCAGACTGGGGAGGCCATTGGACTGGTCTGTGCCTGTGTCTGTGCAGTAATGCTGGTGATCAGTCTCCACAAAGCAATGGAATTGCTGATGTTATTGACAGCACATAATTAGATTTATTCCCAACACTTGAAAGAGGTGTTTGGTGTCAGAGTAAATCCTTGCATATATACTTTTTAAAGTACCACAACCTATTTTCCTGTATTTCTGACTTTTGAGTCTGTCTTTGCATTGTTCAGTCCTTGGGATACTTGGCAATATCAGTAAGTAGATCAATAAAATAGTAAACCACTAGTCTGCTTAATCAATACATTCATGGAGTTCAATTTTAAAGACTCATCACCAACAACTTCATAAGGAGAGAATCACAAAACTCACATGGCGTGTTGGCCATATGGCTCCACTTTATTTAAAAGTATTGGCAGAATAAATGATGGGTGTCATGGGGGTAATGATATTATTGATCTCTTTATTTCACATTCAGTAGTCTCTGAGTCATGGTACCACCCCAAGTTATACTTAGAAGAACAGAAAGAAGCTTCTTCTACTTATCATTGATTCAAGTGCTTGAAATCAGCTCTATGGTATATCAACCCCCAGCACAGCTGTGAATAGCTTTGAATTTGAATCATTTTGAACATAATATGAAATAAGGGGCCTATTTTTAGGTTCTACTTAATTATCTCCAATAATCAAGCATAAATCTTGGTATTTTTCCACTCAGTATTTCTCCTCTCTCCTGCCTCTCCTTCCCTCTGAGGTATGGTGAGCACACAGGCATGTTCAGGCACAGGGAGAGGAGCTGGGTCATGGATGTGGTGGACAGTGTAATTAGTCACATGTGCTATGGCTATGGGAAGAGGAGAGCTGGAGGAAAGATCTAGAGCAGTCAGTTCAATCCTGTTTGGAACAAAGAAGCATCAATAAGGACCTGTCTGCAAGGAATGGTGCCCCAAACACTGGCTGCTTGTTGGCCTTTCCTGTGGTGTCTTCCTTTGCCAGCCTCTAACCTCCCCAAATTTCAGTAATGTGTTAGCACTTCACACCTTAGAGGAAACAGAAGCCCACATTTATCTCCCATTCACCTGACCTTTAGCCAGTGTGGGAACTTAGAGCTGATGTTTGCTTTGACCGAATATCAACACACTATAATTATTATTTCTAAACACTAAAAATAACCATGGGAATGGTAAGCAGAATGCTTGTCGAGCAAGGACAAAAGGGAAGATGGGTAAGGTCAACTTAATAAAAAATTCAAAAGTGGCTTATTGTGGTACTTTCCCAAATAGCTTTTTTTTTTTTTTTTTTTTCTAGAAAGCCACAGGCAGTTACAGGATCAGGATTTTGTGACCCAATTTGGATTGGATTGGGTAGGTGGGTGGGTAAGGGAAGCTCCCACAATCTCTTAAATAGTTTTCACATCATGAAGTGTATATTCTAGGGTATAAATGTATTTTGCATTTATTCAGCAGATTGCTATTAGACTGATTTTAAAAGTATTCCTCAGACAGGTAAGCTAATATTTTCTTGATGACTCAGCAGAACTAAAGAACCAGGATCACTTCCTACTGAATGATTTTAAAACAGCTTTTCCCCCCTAGGGTACTGCTCATACACAAGAGGATATATGTGTGGAATAGAGAGAGCCCTGCAAACTGTCAGAACAGATGCAAGGGGGTTGGGAGAGAGAAGCTGATTCAATTGGTATGTAAACGTTTGTTAGGATAAAATCACATGGAGATTCACTCTTCAAAGCTCACAATGAGCCCTGATTGCAGAAGGACAGGGCCTGCTGAGCTCTGCCTGGCTAAGGTTTTGTCAGCACTTTCATTGTGATCTTAAATTTCCACAGCTCATAACTCAGCTGTAGAAAAAGTCTCAGAGACTACAAGACTAACAAGACTCGAAAACTCCAAAAACTTTTGGTTTTTTTTTTTTTTTTTTAGATGAAGTCTCACTCTGTTGCCTAGTCGGGAGTACAGTGGCATGATCTTGGCTCACTGCAACTGCCACCTCCTGGGTTCAAGGGATTCTCCTGCCTCAGCCTCCCGAGTAGCAGGGATTACAGGCACGCACCACCACACCCAGCTAATGTTTGCATTTTTAGTAGAGATGGGGTTTCACCATGTTGGCCAGGCTGGTCTGAAACTCCTGACCTCAAGTGATATGCCCACCTTGGCCTCCCAAAGTGCTAGGATTACAGGCGTGAGCCACCGCACCTGGCCAACATCCAAAAACTTTTTTTTTTTTTTTGAGACGGAGTCTGCTCTGTCGCCCAGGCTGGAGTGCGGTGGCGTGATCTCAGCTCACTGCAAGCTCCCCCTCCCGGGTTCACGCCATTCTCCTGCCTCAGCCTCCCGAGTAGCTGGGACTACAGGCGCCCGCCACCATGCCTGGCTAATTTTTTTGTATTTTTAGTAGAGATGGGGTTTCACAGTGTTAGCCAGGATGGTCTCAATCTCCTGACCTCGTGATCCGCCTGCCTCGGCCTCCCAAAGTGCTGGGATTACAGGCGTGAGCCACCGCGCCCGGCCCCAAAAACTTTTTAAACATCCATAGTATTACTGGTTCAAAGGCTTGGGCAATTCGATGGGGCATGAACTTCCTTACGCTAGGGTTGAAAAGTGGGAGTTACCAGCACAGAGCCTTCAATGAAGGGGCACCTCTAGATATTTGTCATCTAAAACATTGAGTTACAATTCGTATTTTTTTTAAAAAAATCTAAAATATATCCTCCATGATGTAAATAGAAAACAGATATTTTTAACAAAGATCCTTGGAATAAATGTTTGAATAAGTAATTGCAAAACACTTTGTCACATCTTTTTAAAGAAATCAACATAGAAAAGCTGTTACAAAAACTATGTGAAGTAAGTTTTAATTTTTTTTTTCAATGTTTTGTGAACACAGGAGATCTTTCTTTCAAATTCACTTTGCCCAGGAAGTTTGATAGCAAAGGGAGTGAGTATTGAACCTTTAAGAATGAGTGCAGTGATTTCAAGTGTACCAGTGCTTGGAGGGGAGATTGGATAAGAGCAGGTCAGGGAGTCAGGGAAGTGTGAGGTCTCTTACTCAGGCCCTGTGCTGTAGCATAGCCAAACCAGGGACAGGAGGGGATGATGTGAACTTGATCCTGAAACCCAAGGGTCCTGAAAAATCCCTCCGTGTTCTCATCCAGCTACACGCCTCCCAAACACAGGCTGCAGTGTCTTCATCAAGACCTGAAGGAAATCTTCATTATTTACTGTATATTACAAAATATAATAATGTATCACATTATTACAATAAACATGGAGTGGGCACCTATCCATGGCAGGTGCTGACTTGGATACTAGAAAGTGAGCATGACTAAGACCATTCACCCCTGAAGGGCTTACAGCCTCATAAGGGGGAGCAGCATATGAATAAGTGCTAAAGTGGTCCCGGGTAGGCCCAGAGGTCAGTGGACACCCAAAGACAGAAGTGACCGGTTCCACCTGGAGAGGGTGAGAAAGGCTTTGCACACACTGTATCTCAAGCTGAGTTGATAGTTGAAGCAGGGAAAAATAGAAGAGATAACCTAGGGAGAGCTTGTTGGAGGAGAAGGCCAAGGGCAGAACTGGTAAAGGGAACCACCATTTAAGGGGCTATATTGGAGAAAGAGCCAGAGAAGGAAATAAGAGAGAGGTGGGCGTATTGGAATCATGTCTATTCCTTAACAATCCTGCAATAGGAAGAGCATGGGGATGGGGAGTTTCCAAAGAAATGCCCTTGAGGGACCAGTGAAGATGAGAGCTGAAAAGAGCCTGATGGGTCTGACAATTCAGAGACCACAGGGGCACACAGCAGAACACATCGGTGCAAAGTCTAGCAAAGAAATGAAGAATGCAAATTAGAGGAGAAGGCATCACGGTAGCAAGGGTGGAATTTCTAGACTATAAAGAAGAAAATAAAACTAGTGAAGTGGCCCAGAGCACACATTTTAGGACAGAGACATAAACCAAATGCAGACTGATGAAGCTGTGAAAAGTTGGGCATGGGAGATGCAGCAGGAGCACTTTCCTGCCTTGTCCAGCAGTTTGCAGTAACAAGGGTGACGCCCCCAGCAACCAGCAACCGGTGAAGTTGCAACCAGGTCCTGGGGTCCGAGCTCCATCCCACCGGGAAAGGACCTCAGTGTGGAGGAATTCCATCGCCAATGATCTCTGATGTCTTCACAAAGCGTGTGGCCTTGAGTGTGTGACTTCATGACACTGAGCCTCGGCTTTTCTGATTGGAAAATAATTTTAATCATCTAAATTGCAGTGTTGTGTTAGAACAGAATAAAATAAACAATGTAAAGCGCCTAAGCCATCTGACAATGGAGCGTGCACTACCTGCCCATGTCCTCCTCTGGTCTCCTTCTTGCCTGCCTCCGATGGAGAAGGGGAAGAGCGCCCTCCGCCTGTCTAAATTTATCAGAAAAGAGTTCCTCATTCGCATTCTGTTTCTCTCCTAAATGGATGTAGACCTATTTAAACTCGTTTCACCTAACCTTGAGGCGAAACATTACCTCGTCCTCCCCAAGGTCTTGGTCTGGGCTGAGCTCCTCGCCCTCTAAAGCCCAGAGCTGACTGCACCTACTGGCGCCTGTCCTCTCACCCAGGCTGCCCCCAGGGCCTGAAACCTCACGAATCTTCCAGCAAACAGCACTTAGACTTTGCTCTGTCCACTCACCTATATTTTTAGCACAAAATACTTTTAGCCTTGACATTTTTGAAGATAAAAATATTTATGAGGAAATAAGATACATTTTCTTCTTTTTTAAAAAAAATATAAATTTTTTTTAAGTTCCAGCATACATGTGCAGGATGTGCAGGTTTGTTACATAGGTAACAATGTGTGCCATGGTGGTTTGCTGCACCTGTCAACCTATCACCTAGGTATTAAGCCCCTCATGCGTTAGTTCTTTTCCCTGATGTGATCCCCCACACCCTCCCCTGACAGGCCCCAGTGTGTGTTGCTCCCCACCATGTGTCCACGTGTTCTCATTGTTCAGCTCCCACTTATAAGTGAGAATGTGCAGTGTTTGGTTTTCTGTTCCTATATTAGTTTGCTGAGAATAATGGTATCCAGCTTCATCCATGACCCTGCAAAGGACGTAATCTCATTCCTCTTTATGGCTGCATAGTATTCCATGGTGTATATGTACCACATTTTCTTTATCCGTTCTATCATTAATGGGCATTTGGGTTGATTCCATATCTTTGCTATTGTGAATAGTGCTGCAAGGAACATACATGTGCATGTATCTTTGCAATAGAATGATTTATATTCCTTCGGGTATATACCTAGTAATGAGATTGCTGGGTCAAATGGTATTTCTGGTTCTAGGTCTTTGAGGAATCACTACACTGTCTTCCACATGGTTGAACTAACTTGCATACCCACCAACAGTGTAAAAGCCTTCCTATTTCTCTGCAACCTCGCCAGTATCTGTTGTTTCTTGACTTTTTAATAATCATCATTGTGACTGGCATGAGGTGGTATCACATTGTGGTGTTGATTTGCATTTCTCTAATGATCAATGATGTTGAGACTTTTTTTATGTTTATTGGCCACATGTGTGTCTTTTTTTGAGAAGTGTCTGTTCATGTTCTTTGCCACTTTTTAATGGGGTTGTTTGTTTTTTTCTTGTAAATTTGCTTAAGTTCTTTGCAGATTCTGGATATTAGACCTTTGTCAGATGGATAGACATCAACTTCACGCCATTAGATGTAAAAACTAATCTTTTTCTCACAGGCTCATCTGTAGCATATGTGTGGAGATATTTCCTACAGTTCTGGGAAAGTATAGGATTCCTAAAACTGGTGGCCATACTTTCATGATGTTAGAGGCAGTCTGGGCTGAGCGCATAGCATTAATTCCAATAAATGAGTCATCAAAAGTTATTATATTTCTTTCTATTTTCTCATCTCTCACTCTCTCTCTCTGTCTCTACCTCTCTCCTCATACCCCTCGCCATACACATACATACACACACACACACACACACACACACACACACACACAGACACGGAACCACAAATATACCTGGTGTAACAGGCACAGACTTTCTCAAGTTGTAACACAGTATTTGCGAGTTACAATGTCTGATGACAATGGCACTTGTGCCCACCACCACCACCACCTGGAGAATGAAAGAAGTCTGCAGGTTGCCTCCTCCAGTGAGTTTTGAGGCTCTCAATGGAAACTTGAGTCAAAAAACCTTTGTTGGAAATCTTATCTCCACCACTTAGTAACTTTCACCTGTGGTTCACTCCTCTACTTCTCTGCATCTGCTTCCTTATCAAAGGAGTGGAGATAGTAACCCATACATCATAGGCAGGCATCTGGGAGAATTTGCTGAGAAAATGTGAAGGGTGGATGCTCTGTCTCATACCTGGTATTGGCAGGTACCCAAGAAGTATCTTTTCCTCTTTGTCACATAGAGAATATTTAGCTCTGGTGTGTCAGTACAGATTTCATGGAATAGACCATTTACAATCCACAGTATCCACCTTACATTCAAGGCAGCGCTAGCAAATAAACTCAGAAAATGAGTGAGGAATACATCACTGCTTTTTCCCTTAGGGAGCAACAGAAGAAAGAGGGAAGGAGGGAAACAGGGGAGAGAGAAAGGGAGGAAGGAAGAAGGAAAGGAAAAGAGAGAAGGAGGAAGGAAAAGACCTGAACAACCTGAGATAGGAAAAGTCAGAAGAAAACCCAGAACCCTGTAAGTTGGTTTTGCCTGCATGTCCTGAGGCTGCCTTGGTGTTCCCTCCCTTGCCACTTGTCAGGACATCTACAGGCTGTGCCTGCACCTTGTGAATACAGGAAAAAATATGAACAGTAATCTGATATTATCAGACCCCAGAAAGGCACTTCTGGAAATGCTAATTAGATTTTCTTCAACCTTTTTTAATTTAGTGAGTTCTAGGAGAAGATCACACCTCTCCTAACACTTATAAAGAGAATTTGTGAGGAAGATTGTGTGCAACTAATACCTATTCGATGCTTGAGGCAACCTGTTGCCATGGTACCAATCAGATGCTGTCTTCGTGGGGGAATAGAAATTAAAATGAACAGGGCTTGAGTACAAATGTTTTTATTTGTCCCCATGAACAGTGTGAATGTTTGGAAAAGGAGCTCTGGTCTTGTTGTTATTTTCCGGTTTTGAAACAAGACTACATTAACATGTGTAGAATATGAAATAGTACAATGAACTTAGAGAAACAAAGAACCCCCCAAAGAAGTGCGTTATTCTTATAAATTTACACTATCAAAGGATGTGGAAATGCCAAAAAAGCACGTTCTTAATGGTCAGAGTCAGCAGTGTCATCTCAGAGCCAAGGAGAGCTGTCGGTGGCTAATAACGTGCAAATGCAGGATTGGTCTGAATGCTAACTGGCTGTTTTTATGGCCTTAGAATTCTGATCCTATGTTAAGAGCTATAAAATATCCATTGTGCTTTGGGGAACATCTGTGCATCTGGGTCTCATAATAGAAGAAATATTGAAAATCAAGAGAAGTATCTTGCTAGGAGAGAAACAAGAGTACGATTAACATGAAATTCAGGAAAGTGGTTGCCTGTGGGGATGAGGCGTGGGGAGGAAGAAGTTTCATAGACCTCACAATAAAAACTTACGTAAAAAGGTGGAGAGAGAGACGGAAATGGAGAATGGGAAGTCAATGGACAGAAGGCAGTGGATTCAAGCCCTGACTCTACGACTCTCTAGCTAAGGGAATGAGCGCATGGCTTACCTTGGCAGAGACTCCATTTTCTCATCATCTAATATTTTAATAAAAATATTAAATAGTCCAAACACCCCCTTCTAGCTTGAAAACTAGCCAACTCTATGTATATCACATGGAATACAATATTGCCAAATGAATCATGTTGGGGAAATACTGTCTTTTCTTCATGTAAAAACAAAAACTCCCACAGTCACCATCTAGTCATCCACAACAGTTTACTAGCCGTGTGTCAGTTATTCTTATTCCAGGTGAGCCACCATGAGTAACCCTGCTGTTCTTTGAGCAGAATTTTGGAGCTTCTTTTTAGAAGCAAGATATTATGAAGTCAGTGATAGGACTTAGAGTTTGGGGGTCAGAGATCCTGTTGGTGGCCGGGAAGAAGACTCCACACTCTTCTCTTTGTCAGCTCATCACGTCAGCGCCTCTGAATGCAAAATATCAGCATAATGCACTCAAGAGGCATGTCATTATTTATTGCTCATCAATTGTGCATCAAATGCTGTCAGGTGCTTCATAGTCCACCACCAATACCAAACAATTACCAAATTACAAAAAAGCCCTCTACTTTTCAGGACTAGGACACCACCATACCAATTAGAAATGTTTCAAAGAAATGCTCTTTTTAGTGTGCAGCATCAGGAAGCTAGAAGCATCTTCTTTCCTCATGCATTCAACGCGTGTTTCCAGAATGCCTCCTGTGGGCAAGTCCTGTGCTGGCTACCTGTTTCTACTTAATTTCTCAGAGCACAGACATGAGATGTGATTATAACAAATGTGTTCTGGGGCATTGCAGCATTTCTCAGGTGCTGGTGTCCACTTGCACTTCTTTGGATTTGTACGTCCAAGGAGAGCAGATGGAATCAGGCTGCTATCTTCCCACTTCTGGTTTTGTTGCAGGCTGGGGTCCAGCGGAATCAGGATGCACTTTGTTTGACCCCAACCAGCTCCTCACTCCACCTGGAGCACAAGGTTCCAGGGCATCCTTAGGTGGGTCCTGGGGCAGAGGCCCTCCCCTCCAGAGGCTGTGGGAGAACCAACCATCCAGGCTGGCGCACCAAGCTCTGAAAACTGGGACAGATTTCTCAGCCTTTCCAGGACTTCACTGATTCTCTCTGAAATGGGAAACTACCTCAAGTGTTATGAACACTGTCAACACTTCTTATAGCTTATTATGGCATCATGCACGTAAGGCATTGAGCTCAAAGCCAGGCACTTAGTATTGACTCAAAAAAACATTCTTGCTTCCTCTTCCTGTTTAACAT
This sequence comes from Theropithecus gelada, assembly GCF_003255815.1. NCBI lineage: Eukaryota > Metazoa > Chordata > Mammalia > Primates > Cercopithecidae > Theropithecus > Theropithecus gelada. The sequence goes on from NC_037676.1 coordinate 57,617,294, forward strand.
AATTAAACACACAGTCCCCTGGCAAAGGGAAATTGCCTGTCCCTGCTGCCTGAATGCTCCATTGGTTCTGGTGAGAGACTAACTTGAGAAACACTGGCAACATCTGTTTCTCTCAAATATGTCCCGGCATCCTTGAGAAATCATCGGATTTAGGCACACACTTAAATGAAGGGGAACAAGGTTGGGCACCAAATGTGTTGTGGCATCCTGGGAAAAAAATCAGAAGACCAAAGTCAACAGGAAGCAAATCTGAAAGCAATTCTGCCATGTTTCTTATCCCAACCCCCTTCAAAAAGAGTTTAGTGTAAGGAGTGCAAGCATGCAAGACACTCTTATAATAACCAAAATTATCCAGGAAAGACATATTCATTTTAAATGTTGAAAGAGAAAGGAAACCCCTCAGGAAATTAAGTCTGAGTTCCATGACATCTTTCTTCTTATGTAGACATTGAGACAACAACAAGAACACTCAGTCTGTTTGAGCTTTCAGCTACTGTATTTTTCCATTTCATTCATTCTTAGTTATTTTCAATGTTTTCAATTTATTCGGAGAACTAATAAGTGATTTCTTATGGGAAACTAGGGTTTACACCCAAATGCCAAGAGAGAAACTAAATTCTATCCACTGAGTCACCAAAAGAAGTGACTCATCCTGTGTGCTTCTATCAACTCATCCTGTGTGCTTCTAGGACAGGAACCTGCTACTTATTTCACAGATGTATCTTTGTTGTCTTTAGTAACTGCTCTGTGCTTAGCACCTACTGTTAATTCATGCGGTCAACCTTTAACCAAATACTGAAAAGGTGATGTATGCATTTGATAAAAGAGTCAAACTAGGTCATCTCTGAATCTCAGATTGAAAGTAAGTAAAACCATATTTATTTCAGTTTATAAAATGTTTTATTAATACTCTGTTTATCTTCTTTGGTGGATCTAATATTTAGGTAACAGTTTTCTTTTAAAACAATTTCACATCTAAGAATAAACTAGATGTTGATGCATTGAATGTCCACTTCAAGAGACTTGGCAATATACACATTATATATAGTCAACAATAAAGTCAGAAATAAAAAGTGCAGATTTATTGGAAATGATGAAAAGTATTTTCATTTCAAGAAGAAAAAATTAAAATTACTCTAAATATGATGTATTTCAGATCTTAGCTTTTATATTTTACCATTTTATTGTTGATTCCAAATTATTTTTCTTTGCCTCTTTCTCTTAACTGAGAAATCTTTTATCTTTGTTGCCAAGCCACATAATTTGGAATCAACAAGGTGTTTAAGTTTCTAAATATGAGAGATGGGATTTATTAGGGAAATTGGCTCACACAATTATGGAGGCTAAAAGGTTCCAATCTAGGCTGTCTGCAAGCTGAAGAACCAGGGAAGTGGACAGTGTAGCTCAGTCCAGGGCCAAAGGCCTGAGAACCTGGAGGGGCCGCTGGTGCAAGTCCCATAGTCGAAAGGCCGGGGAATCTGGACTTTTGATGTCTGAGGGCAGGAGAAGGGTGTCCCAATCTCAGAAAAGGCAGTGAATTGACCTTTGCTCTGCCTTTTTGTTCTATCTGGACCCCAGCCGATTGGGTGAAACCCATCCACACTGAGAGCAGATCTCCACCACTGAGTCCGTGGACTGACACGCTATTCTCCTCCAGATACACCTCGTAGACATACCGGGAAATAATCAATGCTTTGCCAGCTGTCCAGCTATTCCTTAATTCAGTGCAGTTGCCACCTAAAATTATGACATCGCACTCTAGCATCTTTTCATAGAAACACTTCCCCCTCTATCACATCTCTTTCTATACCCACACGTGGAGTGTGTATTCTTATTCTCATTTCCAAATTGAGGGTGAGGGTGCGCTGAGATCCAGGAGGTTAAATGCCAGGACTAAGGGGAGAGGTCACATCAGGATCAGAAAGAGACCTTACGTTTTGTCTTCCAGTTAGGTTGTGTTTCTATTTTAAAGCTTCTCCCAAAAAATTAAATCTTATGCAAATTTTAAATACTACGATTAAAGGAAAGAGTTATTTTTGAAGTCTTTATAACATTATAATTGGAGATGCCTTTGTCAAATTTTCCCATTTTAAACTGCCAGGAAAAACAATAATTATTTTTCTGATGCTGAGGTTTTATATTTTAGTAGAAGAACTTAAACTGTGACTTGTATTTAAGTCTAACAGAAATAGAGGTACTGAATGAAAGTAGTCATTGACCTCGGACAAGATCACTTTGAACATGACACTGTTATACAAAGTGTAATATTTATTTTTAAACAACCACTTTTCAAAAGCAGTTGTGCATATATTCCAAAGAATAAAATGCTAGCTGCTAGGTTTTGAGAAGCAGAATAAAATATGAAACTGAATTACTGAGGGGTGATAAATTTGGGTCGATGTGGCTGAGGTGGTTTGTTTTAGAGTTTGTAGCAATAAAAGTAATCAGGTGATTCTTAATGTTGCCAGAGTACTGCAGTGGAACCATTAAAGGAAGGAGAAAGGGGGGTATTTAAAAAGGTCAGATCTTTGATTCTGGAAGATTTCAGCTAGGTATTAATTCTATCAATGCTGATAGCATCTTAAGGGAGGGAAATTCATCTTTAAAAGAAAAAAAGTCTGTTACAGAAGGTCGAGTGAATGCCTAACTACTACCAAGCTTTATCAGCTTATATTCTAGAGAGTAGTTCCATTTATTAATACTTGATTTCTTTTTAGCATCTGGTTTTCTTAATTATTCAGGATTTTAGGTATATGGGCTTATTAATTTCCAAAATATTCTTATGGATAGGTGAATTACAGGGAGAGTCCGATGTGTAGATGTCTGTGTACCACAGACCGGGGCACATGTTGGGTGAGTGAATGAGTGAACACATGTTCAAACTAAAACAGACTGAGGCCAGGCGTGGTGTAATCCCAGCATTTGGGAGGCTGAGGCGGGTGGATCATTTGAAGTTTGGAGTTCGAGACCAGCCTGGCCAACAATGTGAAACCTTGTCTCTACTAAAAATACAAAAATTGGCTGCGTGTGGTGGCGCACTCCTGTAATCCCAGCTACTCGGAAGGCTGAGGCAGGAGAATCGCTGGAACCTGGGAGGCAGAGTTTGCAGTAAGCTGAGATCCTGCCACTGCACTGCAGCCTGGATGCAGAGGGAGACTCCATCTCAAAAAATAATAATAATAAATAAATAAGTAAATAAAAGAGACTGAAAGCACAGTTGCATTTGATCCAGCCTTTGCAAAGACCCAGCCTTTGATCTACCTAATTACATCTCTGACCTGAAGAGGTTTCTTACACATCCCAAGTCTCCCATGAAGTTTCTGATCCTCAGTACATATAGGAAAGAGCTATGGAACTGCTCAGGGCCTAGAATAAGGACAAGGAGAAGGAGAGGAAATCACTTAGCTGAGTATAAAGGGAATCATTAAGTTATTCTTGGTTCAGGCATTCTGAGTATGTAGAAGAGCAGGAATTTGGGTGTTTGGCTTTTAATTTTTTGGAATTTTTAGGCAAATTCGCATTATAATTTGAAATTTGCTAAGATGATTGATAGATATTAAATGGTTAACATTTCTGAAATGATCCAATTTTTCTAATAATTAGAACAGTCTTCTAATTGTTCATGTATTAATTTCATTTAATCCTCCCAGTGGCCTTTAAAATTCTATTATTATCCCAATTTTATATCTGAGTCTGCTTAGAAGATTGGGTAGGTCCTTTATTATCCCAGTGTCACTTATAAGGAAACAGAGGTGCAGAAAAATAACTTGTCTAAGGGTATAGGAAGAAAAAAGGACAGAAACAGGATTCATATTCAGACAATCTGTCTCCTGAGACACAGCACATGTACCCTTCTACACAATACTGCAAATCATGTTTACTCAGAAATGGTCACACGTTTTGTCTTATATGTTAATATATTATTAGTAAGGGGAGGCATCAAGTGAGAAGTTGGAAGCTTAATGTGCAAGTCTCCCTTTCGAGTTGGCCTAAGTATCATCACATCATTTTTGGACATGCAGCATGTGATTGCAGAAAAGGGAGACACTGGAGGTGAGGACTTTTTGAGAGAAGGAAACAGTACATGGCAAAGCACAGGACATGTTTCAGGAAGGGCAATTTGTCCTGTGTGCCTACAGGTGGTGAGCGAGGATCAAGACAGGAACTGGGAGGCTACGTTTGGAAGAATGTGTTGGAGTTGGGTCTTCCTTCAGGCAGGAAAAGACATGAGCAAAACTATTCAGGAAAAACAGTTTTTCACTTTCTGCAAGAAAGGCAAATGTGTGCTGAAAAAAATGTGTAAGACAGCAAGTGTGTTATTCATTTTTTATTATTTTATTGACTGTTTTTAACTTGTCAGATTATGGTTAGAGTAAGAATGGCTGCAGGCTTGGAACAAAAAAGTTCTAGAAATAGGAGCCTACTAACTTACCATCTGAACTGCTGAAATATTTTTACCAGGGGGCAAAAAAAATAGCTAAACGTTAGATTGAGAAATGGCAATTGCAAGCAAGGACTCTCCTTTTTGACTGTGTTTGTTTTTAACTGGATCATTGCCTAGAATGACTCAAAACGCTAAGTTTATTCTGACTGAGGGAGAAGGTCCCCGAACACAGTGAGGTGGAGATATTTACCTACAAATTAATAAACAGGAAATTAGGAATAATGACAGTAAATGTAAGCTGTCAAGAAAACCAACCCAACTCAGTAGGTGCGAGCAAGCGTCCATCAGTCCACACAGTGTGTGTTTGTAAGGCAATCATTCTGACTCTTTAGCAAATACACTTAACTTACAAATTTCAAATAATTTTGGCACCCCAAAACAGGTTCCATAGATGAGCTCAGTGATTTATTCTCATGGCTAAAAATACAGCAGGGACTCCTCTTTGAGAATGGCCATCACAACTAGTGACCATTCTTTTGAATGGCCTTAATACAACAATAATATAGCCTCTTTTTTTTAGAAGTAGATATAATTTTTGGAAAATGTCAAGAAAATACAGATTTAAGTCAGGTAAAGAAGGATGCTCTTCATTGGCAATATGCTTTAAGGGCAACTAAAAGTTGTGAGTATAAAGAAAGAGATAGGAGTTATTGACCACATCACATGCTGGCTCCAAAGACCTTACTATCCTTCCCAAGCCCTTTCTACTGTCCACCTCGTCTTTCTTGTTTTCCCATCACACCCCACTTGACAAATACCACCTATGCAAAGGCTGCGGACAGGCCTCAGTACTTCAGCGTGTATGGACTTCTACTTGCTGTTTCCTGGGGCTCACCCTGTGCCCCTCCCATTTTAGTCTGGCACATCGTCCCCTTGAAGAATTTGCACAGATATCACCTCCTCTCTGTGAAGCTATCTCTGAGCCTCTGCACATACCTTACTCTTCCCCTCCCCACTAAGCATATGCTTCTGAAAGTTGAGCATCATGTTTATTTATCTTTAGCTGTATCTATAGCTTCTACAGAGTACCTAGCCCATAAGTACTCAGTAAGTATCTACTGAATAAGTGAACGAAATAATTTAATTCCAGAGACTGCTAAGCAAGGTAGTATCACAGAATAGAGTAGATAGAACAGGCTTCCAAGAAAATTGCTTTGAAATGTCAGTCATTAGAGATTTGATGTGTACATTTTGGTATATTTGTTTTAAAAAATTGGATCCATCTTTGGAGTCTCACCTTTTGGAAAGTACATAGCACATTAGAAATACATTGCACTCATATGCAAATATTTTGCTTAACCTGTTAGAAAGAACCACGAGGAGAGACATTCCATTATACCAACAAAAAGAACCCCAAACAAAAAGAACTGGCAATTAAAGTGATAGGAATAAAAATGTGTTTTATGGCTCCAAATTCTTTGTGCTGTCTTTGCTTTTTTTCTGTTAATTGCTTAGAAATTTCATATGTATAATTTTTTAAATCCTTTTAAAATAATTTTATCCAAAGTGTATTTAAAGTGAGCCTGAAGGCAGAGCAGCTGCCCTGTGAAATGGCATATACCCATGTCACAGACATGTCAAGACATCGAAATGCTTATCCGTTTTATAGGATGAGGAGATAGCAAATAATCACCACCATGATCTGAAACATCCATGATGTTGCATTTGGTAATGTTCACATCCTCAGGGAGCCCTTCCTGGGATTGGGGAGAGTCTTGCATCACCACGTCGTGAGTTCCTGGGTCCCTCACTGAGTCTTCCCCAGAGCCCACTGCATGCGTTACATCCGCACGGTATGCAGGAAACCCGAGAGTCCTGCAAAGGGGGTTCTGGCCCTAATCTTTCATCGTGGATGCTTGTTTCCAGTAGCTAATTAGCACACCCCACAAAGCACTGATGAAGCCCATTTTTATAAAAGTCTCTCCTAATGGTTTGGATATAGCTAAGCCAGAAAGGCATTCATTCAAATAACGGCCAGGCAGATTGACACATGTTGCAATGTGTTTCCACGTTCCTAATTGCGGATTCAATAAGAAGTTTCTGAACTGTTAAAGTTCTACCCACTATTGCCAAAATGGAGATTGGGAAGGTATTTCCACACCTGCTGCCACTGAAATAATTTGCTTTTAATATATCAGGGAATGTAGTAGCTAAGAGGAGATAAGTCTGCAACTGGAAAAATGGAGAAAGCTCTGGATCCCTGCATTGTACAATGTGAAATAGGAGTACAGGTTAGTGGACTTGATGAACCTGTTTTAAATTGACAAGATTAGCTCTTCTAACACATTTATTTTCTTTTGTTTTTAAACAGATTTTCTTTTTCATCTAGGGAGAAACTTCATGATAACATTAATTATATATCTTAGTCCCTCACTTCTAAAAAATCCAGATCTGATACATTGTATCATATAGCAAATGTCTATGGCTTCTGCAATTATTAACGGTATTATATGTTGCATAAAATAGTATGTAAGTCACAGAGACTTTGTATCTTGTTCTTAATGTGGCAGTTTTCTAGTGATTTTAGCTGGGCTTTCTTCATCTCTTTCCCTGATGTCCCCAGTAAGCTTCCAGGTCTGCTCCTATAGTATCACACCTGGCTGTTAGCCTCTGCTAATTACTAGCTGATTGCTGTACTGTTTTTGACAACACCCTGTGCATAAAGTGCCCCATGGTCTGATCTGATTAAAGTTTTGAGGCACTGCTTGTCTTTGAGGCTGCTCTGACTCCAGGAAGGCTCTTCTCAGCCCTCAGGGCTGTCCTTGGCTCTCGCTGTTGAACCTCCTGGGGATCTGCCATTTCACTCTTGCTGTGAGTATCGTGGATCACCTTCTTTATTGATCACCACCAAGATCTCCATTGTTTTTGACAGTGCCCTTAGGCATGAACTTCCACATTCTCTGTTCCAGATAAAGTTTGTCCCCTTTGGCAGAGATGCTGGAGCTCTTTCTTCTTAACCTTGCCTCTTTCCCTAGGCAGAATCTCTGTACTACTTCCCCAGGGCTAGGGCTGGTGTCAGCAACCTGCTTCTCCCACAGTGACTCCCCTGCTCCATTAACTGGGGCTCTGGGTAGGAACGGTAGACCCTAGTCTTCTCAGCTTGCTCTTCCCCAGCAGGACATAGACCTTCTGCCCTCTGAGTGAGCTGGGGCTAGAGAGACCAGAGCCCAGTAGTCTCAGCCAGCTGCCTTGCTGCTACAAGTGGGAGACTGGTGGGAGAGGGGAGCCACATCCTCTTGGCTATACCCACCTGCAACCCAAAGCTGGGAGTAATGAGATAGGCCAATAGCCTGTCCCTCTCAGGGTGAACTGTAGCTCTAGACTGAGAGCCAGGAGGAGAGGGATCCCCCTCTCTATTCCCACCCAGAATGGAACTTCTGTCACACTGAGCTGAGAGAAGAGAGGGTGATATGAGCAGGTCGTGGCTTAAGTGTCACATTGTCTTATTGTTCTCACAGAGATTTAGTAGATTTTCTTGAATAGATACTTCACTACTTGGTGTTGTACCTTAGGACAATTATCAGATTTTAATAGCAATTTTTAAAAAAATAGTTTTCAGTAGTTAAATGGTTGTTTCACTAGAGAGAGGAATTGCTGAGCTCCTAACCCTGCCATTTAGGAAACCAATCTCTTTCTACTTTTAAATGTTTGCAACCAGGGCAGCTAAAGTTCAGAAGAATATCATTTAATATTAACCAATTTGTTGTTTTCTAAATTATATGCATCCTGGCATCTCAATAAGAAAATTTCCTTTTAAGGCCAAAAATGTCTTATTCATAATGATATTATTCTCAAAAGGCTGTTTCTGGAATAAAAAAGAGCAACTTTTTACTCTTAAACTTTTACTATTGGCAGATGTCTTGATCCATTCAGGCTACTATAAAAATATACCATAGACAGGATAGCTTATAAATAGCAGAAATTTATTTTTCACAGTTCCAGAGGCTGGGAAGTTGAAGATGAATGCACCAGCAGTTTCAGTGTATGGTGAGGCTGGTTCCTCATTCATACGTGGTGCCTTCTTGCTTCGTCCTCCTGTGGCAGAGAGCAGAAAGAGGGGAAGCAAGCTCCCTCATGTCTCCTGTATAAGGGCACTCATCTCATTTATAAGGGATTTACCTCCATGACCTAATCACTTCCCAAAGGCCCCACCTCCTAGTACCTAGTACCATCACCTTAGGAATGAGGACTTCCACGTGTGAATGTTGAGAGGACACAACCATTCAGTGCATAGCAATGGACTTTCTTAGCCACGTCCACCTCATAGGACAATGAAAGGATAGTGAGCTCTACTAATTCCCTATTCAGATCTGTTATCCTAGGCTTACACTCAAGCATTTAATGACACGTAACTGATTTTTATTGATGATCTCTCCACTAAGACTTCTGTTATGGGTTGACTTGTGACACCCCAAAATATGTTGGAGTCTTGTGCCCCAGCACCTCAGAATGGGACCTTATTCACAAATAAGGTCCTTGGCAGATATAATTAGCTAAAATGAGGAGATTGGGGCAGGGGTCATAATCTAATATAACAGGTCTTCTTTTAAAAAGGGGCAATTTGGACACATGAACGTGAGCATGCACACAGGGAGAGAGACACGTGAAGACTGTCGTCACGCTGCCACTAGCTAGGAAACTACCAGAAGCTGAGAAGGAGGCCTGAAACAAATCCTTCTCCAGCACTTTTAAAGGGTGCATAGCCCTGCAGGCACCTTGGCACTGGATTTCCAGCCTCCAGAACTGTGAGACAATAAATTTCTGTTGTTGAAGTCATGCAGTCTGCGGTACTTGGTTACAGTAGCTCCAGAAAACTAATATATTCTCATCCTGATAGGAAATGATTTCTTGCTAGCTAATATGTCACACCAAGTTTCCTGTAACCTATGCAGAATTTATGCAATGTTCAGAAGGCCCCAGATTATTATAAAACTAATCTTTCACAATAACAAGCAATATAAGATGAAGACTACACACTGGCTAATGGATTCTGTTTGTCTCATGGAATCCATCAGAAAATGATCGGAAGAAGTGCATTTTAATATGAAATTTCAAGGGAAGATGGAGTAAGTCAATGGCAAACAGTGAAGAAGGAATGCAGATATGCCATCCACATGAGAAAAATAAAGTCAGATTGTTATCTCCTGTAACCTCTACTCCAGGGTCTCGCAATCATTTACTCATTTAACAAATATTTATTGAGTACCCCCAGTCTGCCAGACTCTTGTAGTCCCAGTGCTTATTAAACATCTGTGGAAATGAAGTGAAGTTATAAGCCTGTCTTTAAGTCCCTGGCAACACACTCCCTTCTCTGCTTAGTTACTGCTATTTTCAGTTACTTGGAAACACATCCATGTCCTCAGGTTCCTAGTGCCTACTAGAGCCCAAACAGCTAATATTTCTCTTTCCCTCTCTCTGACCCAAGACTCACCGTCAAAGTTCCTGCCCTGGGCTGACTTCTAGGTTCTAATTGTCATATACATGTTGTTCAGAGGCCTCTGAAATGCCCCTTAGTCCTAAGGGAAAATGCTAAGGGAAAAAAACAAACTTTGACAAGTGGAGACTGGCCTGTGGTTATCTCAGTTTCCAGTAAGGTTGTCTGTAAGGCCAAAAGATAAACTTAACAACTCATTTTTGAGCATGCGGAGGCTTCTGGCTAAGATTTATTTAAAAACAAAAAGAAAATCAATTTCTTTCTCTAGTTAACTTCTTGACCTTAGATTTCTAGTGATGTTCCTGTGAATCTCATCAAAAAACTGAGGCAGTTAGGTTAATGGTATAATTTGCCAATTTCAATTTAACATTTATGATTACCAATGGAAAGCCTAATAAATACAATTTTAATATCACAAAGGAAGTACAGTCTTTGTCCTTTATATTTTCTCTACATTAGAAGACTTTGAAAAGGATTTTTTACAAAGTAAATGCTGCATTTGTGTTCCATCAACATACATTATAGTTTACATCAATTGATTGTTTTTCTCTAACATATAGGGAACCTTAATGTTGTAAGTACCTGTAAAACTGACTCTTAGTAACTTTCTCCCTCCATTAGAAGCTGTATTTGCCTAAATTTAGACCATGGGTGGCAGGGCCAGAATCTCGTTTCGCTAATGCTCAGTACTGGGTACTTTGGTGTTAGTGTTTGAATCACTTTCTCACATACTGATTATAAAATGAGGTTTTGCTTTCTCCCTGCTGCTGTTTTTCATGCACCATCTTCTGGCCCTGAATCACCTGGCACTGGTTTCATCCCTGTATCTCGGCAGTGGCTGTGACAATGACTTTGTTCGCTGTACATTGCCAAGTGCACTGAGAGATTTACTCACCTGAGAGAGCCCCAGAATACAGTTTTAGGAAAAAAAAAAAAAAGAAAGAAAGAAACTTCAAAGCCATTCTCATCTCCCTCTTATCCTGCTACCAAATTGTTAAATGTAAAAATAAATGTGAGTTTTTGAATTGGCAAGTTGCATGGTGAGTTTGATTAAATGCTTTACTCTTAAGAAATTCAAAACTTTTACAACATTCTCTGCTGACATATGAAATACAAAAAAAAAAAAAAAAAGGTTTGCATTCCTTACAATAAGAGAAACCAGATCAAAACTACACTAAGATATTACTTCTTTCCTGTAACATTGACAGAAGTCCGAATGTTTCACAACATTCTCTTTTTGGGAGGCAGTAGAGAAACAGGAGCTCCCGTGTGTGGCTGATGGGATGCCATACGACCCCATGGAGTCATACCTCAGAAAGTTACAGGTGCATTCTTCCCTGGCCCAGAAACCCTCTCAGAGTCTACCCTAAAGATACACCTCCCAAAAATGAAATGATATTTACACAAGTTTATTAATTGTAGCTTTATTATAACAACAAAAATTGGAATCAGCCCAAATGTCCATCACTAAGGAACTGGTTGAATAAATCCTTATATAACTACATAGTGGAGCATAATGTAGATTTAAAAAGAAAAGAAAAAGAAATCTGTGTTCCAACTGGAGCAATTTCCAGGATATATTGTTAAAAACTGTAAATTCAAAGAAAAATATGTATGGTATGTATCCTTTATGTGAAGAAAAATGCACATACACACACATTCTTAGTTTGCAAAAGCAAACACTAAAAGGGTAAACCAAAATTAAAGAAAATACAAAAGAATAGGAAGTAGGAATGAAAGGATACTTCTCTAAATACACTTTGTTATATAAATTGGACTTTAGAAATACGTTTTCCATATTCAAAACATAAAAAACAAAATATAACTATACCTAAAATATTAAAATAAGCATATGAATGAATCTATAGGCCAAGTTAATGACATAACTGCAAAGAAATGACTTATTTCAAATGTTTTAAACTTGTATTTTGGCTATACTAACTTAGTGAGACATATTCTAAAGAAAAATAGAGATGTAAAGAAGATCTTACACTTTAATAGTCAATTTTCTAGTTGTAATATTACTACTGATCATTTTGCAACTCTCCTATATAGGGTGTAGGATGGCGGAAATAAGTAATTTTGTTAATGCTGTTAGGAACCAAGGCTATCAGTGTAAAATGAAGGAATTACAAGTATAACATGCAAGAAGGTAAGTAAAAAGCTCATTGTTTATAGTTCAAGTTTAACTTGTCAGGATGAGCTCATGATTTTTTTTTTCCCCGAAGCTTTGTGTTTCGTATGGATGTCCTCTAAAAAGGCATGGAAAAAATGACAACCCAACTGCAATGAACACACCAATAGTCCTGATTGTCAAGTGCAGGTATCACTCACTACTGAAAGAGGGCTCCTTGGAGGAATGGTGGGTTCCCAGGCCAGGGGAGGAAATACACAGGCTGAGACCAGAGCATCTTATTGTCCCAGAAAGCAAAGAGGCTACCAAAGACTCATAGGTCACATTAAAAGAAAACCAAAGCCAACACAAAGGGACTTTGGCCAAAGATGAGACAATGTTATTTAAAAAGATAATGAATTCATTGACTGAAACACATTAAATATATTTTTTTAAAAGTACATTCGAGTTACTATTAAAAACTAAAAGAGGCCGAGCATGGTGGTTCACGCCTATAATCCCAGCACTTTGGGAGGCTGAGACAGGTAGATTGCTTGAGGCTAGGAGTTTGAGACCAGCCTGGACAACACAGCCAAACCCTGTTTCTACAAAAAGTACAAAAATTAGCTAGGCGTGGTGGTGCACACCTGTAGTCCCAGCTATTCAGGAGGCTGAGGTAGAAGGATCACTTGAGCCTAAGAGGCAGAGGTTACAGTGAGATGAGATTGCACCACTGCACTCCAGCCTGGACAACAGAGCCAGACTCTTTCTGAAATAAATATCAATGAATAAATGAGGAAAAGCCCAAAAGAGGGGAAGAGTGGACCTTATACAACATTTTGGAATTAACTAGGATGCCAACTTTTTACTCCGAAAGTTGGCAATTAAAAGTTAAGAAGTAAGCATTTATCTTGCCTTTCCTATAAGTACTGAATGCAGGGTAATCAAATTCCCCTGTTGATGAGGGGAAGTTCTTATTTTTAAAAAATCAGCCAATAAATCTGGGAAGAATAATAGAATTAGAAGCATCATCATTTTAAAACACCAAACAAAATAATGGATTTAGCAAGGATCATTAAATGGAAGAAGCCATTTGATAAAAGATTAATGAGAAACTTCTTGATGTGAATATCAGACTGTCTTCGAATCATGAAAAGTGAGACAAGGTTTCATATGTCTCCTAAAATAACTTACTATGAAGGAGACATCAGTGTTTCTTCTCCAGAAAATAATAAAAATATAATTGAGTTACATTTCACCACAAAGAATCAAGCAGAAAATCCTAAAATATGGGATTTCTAAAGGATAATTGGTCTCATTTCTCTTCTGAAGTACAGAAGAATGGAATGACATATGGGTGGAATATACTTCTTAAGGAGAAAGGAAGGAAGGCAGGCAGGCAGGAAGGAAGGAAGGCAGGCAGGCAGGAAGGAAGGAAGGAAGGAAAGAAGGAAGGAAGGAAAGAAGGAAAGAAGGAAGGAAGGAAGGAAAGAAGTGAAACAATTGTGGCAAAAATGTTCATAATAGTTGAAGCTATATGATGGCTATATGGGGGCTTACTATATTAACTTTTCTGCTTTTGTTTGGTTTGAAATCTTAGTAAAAAGTTAAGAAAATGTTTTGTTCTATGGAATATAGAAATCTTGGAGCAATTTGGCCTGCTCAACCGTCCACAATACAGTTGTAGGCAGCATGATAACTGGCAAGGAAGTCAGGGCTGGAAGTCATCAAGCAGGCTACTAGTTTCAGCTGAAAATCCTAAGCATAGAAGTTGGGTTCATAATAATAAACAAACGTCCCTTTCAAAGACATTGAGTCATCTTAAAGCACTACCCATAAAACATAAATGCCTCCTTTTTCCAAGTAAATAAATGAGATCTAGAATTTTCTCTTCTTTCAAAAAGTTGCGATTGTGCCCATGATCCTGTCTGAGTAATTCGCTTCTGCCCAAGACAGTTCATCACCAAGTGGAGCTCCAGAATGATGCCGTTATACGAACAGTGAGGATCAACCATGAAAGCAGACCCTGACCATGAGAAGTTTAACTGGGAATGTAGAACAAATGCAATCAATTGATGTAAGAAAACAAAAATAACCTCTCAATTTGGTAGCCAAAATGATAAAACTCAACTGCTTTTTTGAAGCCCAAGGAAACCTAGTTCTCAAAAGAAAACCAAACCAATTTTTACTTTCACTATTAATTTTAACTAGCTCCCCTTCATTCTGTCTCCCTTGGATACTAGTTATGCACTATGAATATAAGAATGAAGACTGGCTGCTGTCTGCAAGGAGCTTACTGCCTAGTAAGGGATGTAGACATCTGAGTAACTAACTATAGGAGGTCCTTACTATTTGAGGAAAATTAATGCCAAAGAAGAACAAGTTATAATAACTCTCATAAAAGCCAAAACCTCATAGATCTAAAAAAAAGTTATCTTTATCTTGAAAAATAAAACTAAGCATCATGAAAATATATTTGCTTTATTATATTTAATAAGATATGGTTTTGACTTACACCACGCACTGATTCATAGAGCAAATAATTATACATTGATGGAAGGTATGGGCATCATCTTATCAACAGATTATATACTGGCGTGGTGGAATATCTTTCACTTCCTCTTTGGCTTTCACAGCATACTCATAAAGAGAGTTATGTAAACACACACACAAGTTTCACCAGCTATTCCATAAGCATTTCTTACTCAGTTCTCTGCCAATCATTCTCTCTAGGAGGAGCTACCGTGACATTAATTATCACTTTTAGGTTTTTTTCTTTAATTATCTCGTCTTCATACACTGATATTCATTTTTCTTTCTCGTGATTTAGAGTTCCCTAGTATCACCAGCATCAGTTTCATCAAATTCATGAAATTCTCCATCTTTTCGTCTTCATTTTGTCATCACTTTGCATTGAAATGCCATCCAAAAATCAACTAGGCTGTCCAGCAGATACTACCAAGATAGTGTTAGTCAGGGAGGCATGATTGAGGGAGCTAACTGTAAAAGTGGTCAACTTATTGATAATACTTTACCTCTCTGTGGAGTGCTATAATTATAATGCCTGGGATTATGAACATTCAGGTAATGAGCCCTCCTGAATAATCAAAGCAATGGTGTGCAATCTTTCCACCTCAGGGAGGTAGCGAATCACTGAGGAGCTTTATGAAGTGATTTTGGGAGAAGGAAAGGAAGGTTAGGAATTGTTCAAGGAAACTCCTCAAATAACTGTGACAAGCACCTCTTCCCATGAGAACCACTGAGGAAGATGGGGCGCATGCTCTGGGAGCTCAAGTTGATTGGATCAGGGTTCACGCTGCATTCCCATGGAGAAAGCAGCACATTAATGGACAGTTTGGAGGCAGAGATAGTCCAGGAAAGGCATGACCATGAAGTAGAAAAGCGAGGAATTGACTGAGAAATCATAAGTCATGTGGCGTCATGAGAGCACAGGATGTGTACCAGGGTGCAGTCAAACAGAAGGCTGGGGAGGCAGACGGACCCAGCCCACAGGCCATCTAGACAGAAAGATAAGGAATCTGGAATTCATAGATAGGTGATGGGAAATCAGTGAGGGTCTTCGAGAGGAGAATGGCCTATCATTCATTCTGCAGAAAGATGGTCACTCACCAGAATGTGTGGGACAAGTGGGCTGGAAAAGCAAGTGATGAGGACGGAGACCAAGTTGGGAGGCTTTTACGTAGATGGGGCCCATCCTGCCTACACTAGGCCTAGGTGGAAAGCTGGAAGCTAAGCCATCATCCAGGAGGTATGACCTAAGGAACAGTAGAAAAACTGCCTTAAACCTTAGTCTGTTCTGGCGGCTCCAACAAATCACCATGGACTGGGTGGCTTCAACAACAGACATTTATTTCTCATAGTTCTCAAGACTGGACAGTCCGTGGTATTGAAAAACCCAGTGTCTGCTGAGGGCCCACTTTCTGGTTTACAGGCAGTCTTCTCGCTATATCCTCACATGGAGGAGAGCAGAGAGAAAGGAAGTGGGCTCCCTCCTGTCTCTTTTTATAAGGAGAGTCATCCCATTCATGGGGGTCCTTCTTCATGTCCTGACCACCTCCTAATTCCATGGGGGTATGAGGGTTTTAACACAGGAATTTTAAAAGGACACATTCAGTTCATAACATGCCCTTCCACAAAATGTTTTACCACTGACCCTGATAATAGTGCTGTTCATTTTTACACGACTCAATCGTTCTGGGGCTCAAGGCCTCTTCTGAGATGCATGTGCTATTTGCCTAGGAAGAGACCCAGTGGCAAAGCTCTGCCTCATTTTCACTTCTTTATCACCTGGACTGGGTAAATGCCCTGCAAACATTTTGTTGGGACAGAGGGCAAGGGGAAGGTTTTTTTTGCAGAGGATGAAATCAATGTCGAGGAAAACTTGGGCTAATTTGGGATCAATTTGAGAGCTTCAGCTGGCTAAAGGGAAGAGAGCAATGTCACCAGAGTCCCCAAGGGATGGGAGAGAAAAAGAACAGCCCAGAAGAAAGGACCTGAAGAAAAGTTCCATCTATTTCACAGTTATACTTAGAGCCGGCATCTCTATCCTCTGTTTTCTTCCATTTCTCACTCCTGGATATTGACTTTAGGACAGGGAGGTAAAGTGGAACTGGAAATATTTGTATGGTGATTTCTTCAGAGGAGAATGGATTCTGAATGCAAATATTGGTGTTAATATCGGTGTTCCAGCCTTGTTTGTTTTTAAAAATAAATTAGTGAGGCTTAACTGTACTTTAAAAACGAAAATCACGCTTTAAAGACTTTACATGTATTTACCTTTGGATCTTCCAACTATGGTAATGGGCTGAATTGTATTCAGTATAAAATAAAGCATGAAATCTACTGGGAAATCTCTTTGAATATATTTTCCAATGTCTGACAATAACCACTGTCACACTTTCATTTGCAGGGCAGTAGTTTGCATAGAACAGTATAAGAAAAAGCAAACTTAGGTTAATTTTCAAAGTCAGTCTTTTCATTCAAAGACGAGTATTTCTCCACCTTTTCTCTATGATTGACTGGCCTAATTCTATGTCTGCACAAAAAAGCAAAAAACAAGGCAATATTCTAGATATCTCAAAAGAAAATTAACTTTTTGCCTCAATTATTCTCTTTAATTTCAAAGGAAAAATCTTTGAGAGGAAGTTTTGTGGACATTCACTACACTTCTTTGGCAGACCCTGTGTGTGTGTAAATAATATGAGTAGTATTTAAACTTTCTCTTGCCACAGTTATTATTTCCTCTGTTGTGTCATCTCAGTGGAAAAGTTTTCAGGAAACAATGCAGGGAAAGCCAGAGCCCTTCTCACTGCTTTATTCAAAAGATTGCTAGCTCATACCTGGGAGCAGCACAACCACATTAAAACAAGCATCTGTCTGCTGTGGGTTAGGTTGGGGTTTGGCAGCTTGTGACCCGAAAGCAACAGGTGGCCAAGTGGCACAGTCAGGAACAACCAGGATGAATACTGCACAGTTAGTGGGGCATGACTGTGCCTCCACTAGAGCTGTGCCCTTAATGAAGTTCAATGTTTTTTTTTTTTTCTTCTAGGAACTACTTCCTGCCACTGCACCCCACCATGCATGCACACACACATGAGTGCACACACAGGCATACAGGCATGTGCACACCACTCCCAAGCCCATAGGTGCATTCTAAGTCCCACTGTCACAGTCAGCTCATTTTCAGCTAAGCCCTTCATCAATGGTCTTCCAGCTTCACTGAAAGTCCTTAAAAACCTTGAAGTCTTGGTCCAGCTTCAGATGCTGATTCAGACCTTAGCAGATTCTATGTAGGACTCATGGGCTGCTCAGTGGGAGCCTGCAGCCATTCATCATCCCTGAGGGCAGGAACCACCCAAGGGCTCCTCCAGTCACACCTCTCAGGGGTTGATCTCTTTGACAAGCCCCCATGTACGTGTCACAGCACGATTTGAAATCAGCTCAACCCAAACTGTCCCCTGGCTTTAGTGAAAATCTATCTAGTCTTTTTCAAGAAATGTGATAACAGATAGAAAATTTGTTTTTATATACAGAAAAAAACCCTGATATCTCCACCAGGGATACGTGCACTTTCAGAGGATGGAAGGGATAGAACTTTCCTCTCCTCATCAAAACCTCCCTCTATCTCCAAAAGGGCTGCCTACAGCAAAAAGCATTCCCAGGAGTAGACCTGACCCTACACCTGCTCACCCTAGAGCAGCTTTAAAGAGGGAGGTGAGGAGGACTGCCATGGGCCATCACACACCCTCGCCATGCACCTTCGCCCCATCCCTACCCACCCGAATGAGGGAGTCATTGGAGGTTAAAGGTTCTTGTTTAGATATTAGTCCAGGGTTGTCATTCTGCAGATATCATTTTATGTCTTTATGAATTTCTACAGCAGTCTAAAATAGCATGCTATTTAAAAATACATCAGAATAGCTCCGTTCTTTGTTGGTAGGATTAAAAAATAAGGAGAGAGCATCCTTTGGTGAAAGAACATAAGGCAGAGGGGGTAGTTTTCATCTTTGCTTGGGCATTAATTGGCTCTGTGACTTTAGTTCAATCACTTCACCTCTCTGGACCTTCACCTTTAAAATAAAGACACTGAGTACCAATCCAGCATCAGATTAATAACATCCAGGAGGAGACAAGAAGGAACTGGAAATGAGTGAAACCAGACAGAGTTGTGAGGAAACAGGACTTGATAGCAAAACTGAAGACATTTACATTTAAAATGTTAAAGCCAAATAAAACATGTTGACAAATTCATTGCAAAGGCAGCCAACATGACCATTTCCCTGGAGAGTTTTTAAGATTCTTGTTGCTTTCAAATATTATCATCTGAAAAAATAATGTTTTAGTGCATGTGGAGCTCTATTGATATCATGTGGTTTTCTGCAAAAGTTTCAATGTCTGTTGAATTTCATAGTATTTCAAATTCAAAAGTTTAATATTCATCATGGCAATATTTTAGTACACAAGAGCACTGTATTTCTTATTCCTCTGAATACCTCTAAGGAAGATTTTCTGGAGGTAGTGAGTGTTGTTCTCTAGGTTTACCACAAGGAAAGAGATTTATTTCTAGTGGGATTAGAGCCTCTCTTCTGACACTGGCTTCCAGCGGGGAGTTTAGACTTTCTACAGTATTTGTCCCAAAAGGACTGGATGGCAGAGCCACCCCACACTCTGCAGGCCTAGCATTTTCTACACTCATTATGTCCACATGTACAGAAGATGAATGTCTGCTATGGAAGGAGGCAGAAAGTACCAAAGGAAAAGATAATTCACCTTGAAGTACTACCGACACAGCCACTCTTTCTGGAATGAGCCAGAAGATAAACAATAGGTTTGTGAGCTAACTTCTTCCCAATGATAGCTCGGAGGTTACAATTACTGTGTGAGCAGAATAGTCCCCATAATCTTGATTTCTACCTGATTTTATTAAACCTTTCTTGCTATTTCTGTCTGTCATTTAAAATGCATGTTCCTATTCCCATCCCTGCCCACAACATGTGTAGAAATGCACTAGAAACCCTGGGTTCTTAGAATGAGGGCACAGACAGGAATCCAAGTCTATAATCCCACTTGACCTCGACAAGGAAACTGCTCACAGCTCTGACATGGGCACTCGTGCCAGTGCAGCCATCGGGAGGGCAGCCTGGCTGGATGAGGGCAAGGAACAGACCAAAGGCTCTGCTGATCTTTCTTCTGCATAGGAGGGCTAGGCAAGGTGAGTTAACCTAAGAACACAGGAGAAGAGGGGAGAGGTCAGAAGTGGGCATGGGAGTCCATCGTGGAGACTCAGTGAGGCTGTGAGGATACGGGCACAAAACCTCCAGGACAGGAGCAGCCTGCTTGCCCACACCTTGGAAGGGGGAGTCAGGGAGCTTCAGTGTCTCCAGGTTCTGTCCCCTTGGGTTTCTCCCACTGCCCCCAACATGCTAAGCGTATGCTGCTCTTCCTTAAAAACTTGCACTCAAGGGCAGCTCTGATGCATCCATATCTTTGTCTTTCTCAGTACAGTTCGGACAGATGGAAATCTCAAAACACCTATAAAAACTAGAGGAGAATGAAGAGAACTTTGTTTTAGAGAACACGACCAACACACCAGTCTGCTTTCCAAATGAAAGGTTTTAGATCCTGAGGAAACTAACAGGGGTAGCAACATCTCTATTAGACCTAAAATCCTCTAGCTTGTGACAGGTGCCACTCCTAAGAGTCACATGGCACCCCACCGTCATCAGACTCCCCATCCCCTAGAAATGTTCTGCCAAAATATTGTCTCTCTCTAAGAAATGCTGAAAAACATCCAGTTCAGATATAGATACCCACACCTCCCCAATTCTGGTGTCTGGTGTCCTGGCGTGTCTGAGGTGGATCCTCCGAGGCAAGAGATCGTTAGACCACACCAAGAAGTGCCTAGCAGTACAGGAACCCAAGTCCCTGCTGAATCATTTTCTCTTTGAGACTGACACACAGTGAGAGGAGGAATCCCCATGGAGCGGTAAATGAGGGAGTCTGAGTGGCTTGAGGAGAGGATGGCAGAGAGACAGCCTGAGCAAAGACAGCTGAGTCAGCTTCTCCCCACGCTTCCAAATCCAATGATCTAATCTAAACCCAAAAGGTCTCCATTTCAACAGTGAATGAAAAGCTCTAGAATCCTACAAGTGAAGTGAGCAATGGGCTGCTGAATAACACAGACCCAGATATATTCACAGACTGCTTCCAAAATCTGGGGTGGCCGTGCCTTGCCTTCCCTCTTTCACGTTGTATTCATAAGATTGCCTGCCTGTCTGCTGCCCTGTTTCTTAAGAGCCTCCCTCTCCAGGAGGACTACTGAAGGCCTTAGTATCAGGAACATACTCACAGAATTTGAGTTCACATCTTAAAAGCAGACACAGTGGGAGAAGTCACAAGTGGACGATGTATCAACGCAGCCATACACACTTGGCACTCGACTCACAGGTACATGCTGCTCACGCTGTTCCTTATGGATGCTGTACCTGACCAGATCAAGTCCAGGTGCCTGCCTCAGGGAAAGCACAGTATCTGGGTCAGTAACTGAGGAGACACGCAGGCGCCAGCATTTGCACACTGACTCCCCACTTTGGAACTGCAGACATTGTTCTGATGCTTTGTGCTCCACTTGTTCCACCTGCAACCTGAGAGGACAGGCCGGCTGAGCTGGCATTTGTTGTGGCTGTCCTGAGGACTGCTCCCTTTGTGAGTGAAATGGTCCGTTTCCTGCCATCTGGTATCCCAGAGCACACAATGAGCGGGAGGCACGATGGTTATCATGAATCGTCACAAGAAGAAAAGAGACTGAGTCTATATGAGTGACTCAGTTCCTGGAAGTTCACTAAAGCAGCCTCCTTGCACCAGCTAAGGCTGAGGACAAAGGCAGAAACGCAGTCACTCACTTCTCCAGCCAGTGGCTAGTGGATCTGCAGGAGGACTGTCCATAGCTGTGGCTGTAGCTCCAGCCGAGGCTCCTACAACTTGGGTTCCTCTTCACAACCTCTGCTCTCCTACCTCATCCTCCCTGCAGAACCTCCCTGGGGATTAGCATGATCTGCGTTCCACAGACAAGCAAGCTGAAGCTCAGCAAAGGCAGGCTGCTTGCCAACACCCTCAGCACTAAGGGGAGAAGTCAGGATTCAAACCTGGGTCCATCTGGGGCCAAAGGCCAGGTCCTTTCCATTCACAAGCATTTTGTCATCAGGATCCTCTTTTCACTCAAAGATCACTGAAGGACCTGAAACGGCCTTTGTTTGTGTTGGGTACACCTATCAATTACCATTATGATTTGGTGATATCGTATCTAATATAATATTATATTAGAAATTAAAACAGAAATGTTAAGTACATATTTATTTATTTATTTGAAATTAGCAGTAATAAATTAGCATTACATGTTAACAAAAGTAAACTACTTTATGAAAAATAACTTGACTATTGAAACAAAAAATGAGAAGGACATCATTTTGTATTTTCACGAATCTTTTTCACGTCTGGCTAATAGTAGATGATTCTTGTATCTCCTTCTGTATTCAATCTGTTGCAACAGCAGTAGGTAGCCTCTAGGAAACTGCAGTGGATAAGTCATGGAAAAATGGAAAAATGTCTTAGAATTATTGTAAAAACAGTTTCTACTTCAAAGACCCTTGGGAAGGGTATGAGGGACCTCAGAGGTCTACTGGCCACACTTTGGGAACTACTGCACCAGGGTGCCAGCCCCTGCGTGGAGGGTAGAGAAGGATAAGATACTTTCTCACTGGCCAATGTGGGACCAAAACAGTAATCCTGTCACTCCTATGGTGCTCACAAGGCCACACTTCTTAGAAAGTGGGGTTAGCACCCTCTGGGAGGCCACATGCACATCCTTCTGTACCAGAACTGACCCAGCCATAAGCCCCATCCATTTCTGCAGCTTGTATTCAAAATGATGGGAGACTTTTACTATGATTCAAATTGTTGCTGTAATTTTCACTGTGGAAATATGGACCAGTGCATGTCGTGGGGCAAAACTATGGGCACTTCCTTCCTTTGTCTTGATCAGGGTCAAGCAGAGTGAGGGTCG
Organism: Theropithecus gelada; assembly: GCF_003255815.1. Taxonomy (NCBI): domain Eukaryota; kingdom Metazoa; phylum Chordata; class Mammalia; order Primates; family Cercopithecidae; genus Theropithecus; species Theropithecus gelada. The sequence goes on from NC_037676.1 coordinate 57,639,867, forward strand.
CATTCAGGATAATGCCCATCAGAGTGAATCTTCCAGCAAGGGAAGCAGACAAAGGCCAGGGGCAGGTTCACAAGCTGGAGCCAGATGAATGGATATGAAAACTTGGCAGGGAAAACACAGCAAATGGGAAGGGAGAGGGGGCCCACAGACCTGCCTGAGTCGGGGTGCGCAGCTCAGAAAACAGACCTCTGCCAGCTCCGCCCAGGTCAGGAGCATCACAAATCAGAATCAGAAAGGGCCAGGGGCAGGCTGGGGTTTGGTTCCCATCCTACACACTCCTCACAGCCACAGGAGGCTTCCCGGATATCATCGCAGTCCTGGTTGTAGGTTGCTTCACCTAGACACCATTCTGTCCCTGCAGAATCTAACCTCATTTCTATAATAGAGTACTTCTACCTATTCAACTTTATCAGTAATTACATTAAATTTTGTTCATTTAAAAAAAAAAGTCATATCAGCTTCAAGCATCTACAGATTTCTATGTACACCTTTTTAAAACCACAGTTTTCATTAACTTTGCAAAATTTGCTTTTAGGGTCAAAAAGGATCTCTTACCAATCGATTTCTTGGGCTTTTAAATAGTTTTCCTAACATTTTTCCATTTTCTCACTTTATAGCTAGGCTACTTCTGTGAGAAAGATCTATAATTTAAGTAAGATAAGTCAATTAGAAGCAACTTTTTCAAACTATGTTTTTTAGGCACCTGTCAGTGAAGGAAAAATAAAAAATAAATAGACTTACCTTTAGAGAAATATCACCCGAATGCAGACAACCATTAGCCTTTTGGCCATCAGCCATCACTTTATGGTCATCAATTAAGCAATTAAAAGGTTGCAGTTCCATTTGTCTCATCACTGTATTAATCACTCAAGTCTGTATTGAGCATCCACTGTAAGCAAGGCTGGGGAAAGCAAGCTGTTTGTTGAGACAGTTTAACCTTCCCAGTCTTCTGAGGATTCAAAACATGCTGTCAGAGCTTCCACTAGCCTTTCCCCCACCAACTTTCTTCTCTCTTCCTCCTCTTTTTCTTTTCCTCCCTCTCTCCCTCGTTTATTCAACAAACATTTTGTAAGTCACTTCAGTAGTTAGCAACAATTTTCTTCTCAATAAAAAGCTTTATGGCGTCCACTGCTGAGACCTGGCAAGTATCACATCCCCGAAGCTCATAGAATGCCAGGGCACACCTGGCTGCACCCCTTCCAACCTGACCCGAATATCGACCCTGTATTACTCGCTCCTCTCAGGCCTCTTTACGCCCTCAACCTGCTATAGCCTTGGAGAAAGAGAAGAGCAGAGGGAAGGCGCAGGAGTAGTTTCTGAAACAGTCTACACGTATATGTGTACATGTGTTTTTTTTTATCACCTTAAACTCTGTTTTGCAGTGTCCTCAGAGTACTCAAAATACGAACACTGTTTCTCTTGGTATCTGTTAACCTTAGGAAGGATAAACATGTATGTAAGGAGACAGATTAGATAGATGGGTGGATAGATAGGAAGGACAGATACATAGATAGATGATAGGTGACAGACAGATAGATAGACAATAGATAAGATAGATAATCACATGACACATAGAGTCACTGAATTTTATAATAAAAATTATTAGAGCACAATCCCTTTGTCCCTTGATTGCAGATCAGGAAATGAACCCAAAGGCTTATTTAGGAACCATGATCAGCAGCAACCCTGTCCAAAGCCTCTTGTATGTTGAGCTTCACTTGTGCCTTGTGTTTTGGGGGTCAATGGTAGCGTCATTTCCCCAGGAGCTTCCGGTCTGAAGAAAGAACAAGCAGACAAACATCCATTTCCATGCTCACTACAGAAAGGTCCTTGTGTCCATTCATCTCACTAACCCACTTGTTATTTTAATTTCTGTGATCTATACATAGTAAGTCCAACAGTTCACATGCTTGAATTTGCTAAGTCCACGCATGCCCTGTTTCTCAACGGTAAGACTTTGACCAAAGCTCTTAATTTATACCACTCTGGATTGCTGCTTGTCTTGCTGGCTGCTTTTTGTAGAAGATCAAAAGAAAATAGATATCTAGGGGCCAGGAGAACCACAGGAACTCTTGCCAAGGCATTCACCTGTCCATCATGGTGGAGGTACAAAGTGTGTTTGGATTCCACTTCGCTCGCTGGGTTTATTAATGGTAACTCCTGCCTGACAAAGCGACAAGCACAGATTACGTCTTTGATGCTGCGTTGCGCTGCGGCTTTATGTGATTTGACATCTTTGCAAAATGCCTGTCTTGCCACAACGAAAAAAATGTCTGGTACAATTTGTGCAAGAATTTGATGCCTTAATACACCAGATGATTTAGACATTCTTTTAAAGTGTTTCTCTGCTTCATGGGAATGAAGAGCAATTTGCCTGAGACACTAGTGCTAACCCAGCTCTCTTAACACCCATCGAGCCACAGGAAAAACCCTCCCATTCTCTGTGGAAGTCAACCCATCAGTATTGTCAGAGTCGAATCTGACACATGTAGCAAAGAATCAGGCCTGGCAGCCTGGATGGGCAAGCTGAGAGGGGCCAGAGAGCGGACACGGAAATCTAATAGCAGCAGACAGGAGAGCCGCTACCCACATTGGGATTTGCTCCCTGGAAAACTTAAATTATAGTGACGTTGGCAACTGCCAGCATAGCTGCTGCCTTTCATTGCTTGCTTTCTGAAAACTTCAAAAGTCTCATCAACTTGTTTACGGTGAGGAGAACCGAGAGACGCAGCAGGTCGATCACCTCTTGGCTTCTAAGATTCTGTCAGTGCAGAGAAACAGCTTCAGAGAGAACAACATTAAACCTTGTCACATGCATGGAATTTGACTCTAAGCAGGAATCAGCCTGCCCTGATTAGCTGGTGAGGAATCCGCAGATGCCATTGATGGTAGCACGCTTTTGATACTCTTCAACTCCCAAATTTCTTGATTTTGAAATTTCTTCAATTCTCTTTGATAGTTCAGACTCCAGGAGTCTAGAGAAGGAAGTGACTTTAGAACACATTTAGTCCAAAAGAGTATGACCTTACCAAAACAGAGTCATTTTACAACGATCATTTCACTGCTGCCACTTCAGTGTTCAGAGGCCTCTGTTTTTTTTTTTTTGTTTTTTTTTTTTTTTTTTTTTGAGACGGAGTCTCGCTCTGTCACCCAGGCTGGAGTGCAGTGGCCGGATCTCAGCTCACTGCAAGCTCCGCCTCCCGGGTTCACGCCATTCTCCTGCCTCAGCCTCCCGAGTAGCTGGGACTACAGGCGCCTGCCACCTCGCCCGGCTAAGTTTTTGTATTTTTAGTAGAGACGGGGTTTCACTGTGTTAGCCAGGATGGTCTCGATCTCCTGACCTCGTGATCCGCCCGTCTCGGCCTCCCAAAGTGCTGGGATTACAGGCTTGAGCCACCGCGCCCGGCCCAGAGGCCTCTGTTAAAGGAGAATGTGTGTCATGGAAATAGGCCTCCAAGGTATCTCTGCTGACTGCCTTCTCTGTCAGTGAGCCCTTCTACCTGCATGCAGAATGCACCAGCATCTGGACCCCACAGCAGTGGGCAGCCTCAATGCCATGTGATTCCAAACCATCAGTAAAACACATGTAGGTTTTATAGTCTCAACCAATTTGCAATTGATCAGTTGACCCTGATCAATGATGAGATGTCTCTGTTCCTCCTCAGCCTCTGAGTGTATGACATCTGATCTGAGACATGGCCTTTGGATAAAGTGATTTGACAGTAATAAGACTTGTAAAATTTATTTAACTAATATGATAATGAGGGCAATCAGGGAATTAATGGGAAAATTAACTTTGATTGATCTATATGGTGCAGTTATTGAAGCCTAAGTGCTCCCTAGTTGCATCTTTTCTTCCAGCCTCTCCACTCTATATCAGAAATAGTGGTTGAAAAAGTAATAGTGCCTACCACCGATCAGCGTTAGCTGTGCTCAGGGCTACACTCACAGCTCCTTATTCAATCCTCGCTTCACCTCTATGAGGTAGATGCTGTCACCATCTCATTGCACAGATGAGACTAGGCCTCACAAGGGTTAAGTGCCCTGCCCACAATCCCACAGATCATATATATAAATATATACATGCAACTTCCAGAAAGGCCCGGGTCTGCCAGGCCCCAGAACCAAGGTCTTACCTACTTCCTGTTCTCCTGCCAAAGAAGCTTCGTGTAGATGTCAGCATGGGTGCCAACAAGCACTTGATCCCAGCTCTCTCTTTTGTGAGCTCTGTGACTTAGGGCAAATTGTTTAATCCTTCTGAGCTTCATTTGCCCCAGCTATAAATTAGGAACAATAACACATAGCCATTGTTATAAAGGCCAATGTCTTTGGCCTTTTGGTCACAAATGTCTAATGTTATCTGACACATATGAATCACTCAGTGTCTACTATAGGAAAGAGTGAGAGAACGAATGAACAAGTGAGACCCTAAAGCCTTTTACTTCTTTAGAGAGTAAGTAAATACAGAAGGCAGGAAGACAGGGTATCATTATTAGCTAACATATTCAATAAGTACATTGTTGGAACTATCCAATACCTTATACGGGTTCTTAGTAGAAAAGGATTCACATGTTTTTGTCCTTGTTACCCATGTCTAAATCCTGGAGCCAGGAAACCAGGAAGATGGCCAAGGATAGTGATGCTTCTCTTGGCCTCTCCAGCCAGCAAACCCCATCATGACTCTTCAGAGGTTTCTGTGGAGTCCTAAGGTGGCTCCAGGACTCCAAATGAACAATCTCAAAATCACAGGGAGCCTGGGGTGCCAGGGAGGCAGCTTCCCCGCACAGGCCATGGCCAGAAAGAACCCGGGGCCAGCCTCACATGGAGATGACTCAGGTTTTTAAAATGCAGAGGAGGGCCGGGCGTGGTGGCTCACACCTGTAATCCCAGCACTTTGGTAGGCCAAGGCGGGCAGATCATAAGGTCAGGAGATCGAGACCATCCTGGCTAACATGACGAAACCCCGTCTCTACTAAAAATACAAAAAATTAGCTGGGCCTGGTGGCAGGTGCCTGTAGTGCCAGCTACTTGGGAGGCTGAGACAGGAGAATGGTAGGAACCCGGGAGGTGGAGCTTGCAATGAGCAGAGATCGCGCCACTGCACTCCAGCATGGGTGACAGAGAGAGACTCCATCTCAAAATAAATAAAGTAATTAATTACATATAATAAAATGCAGAGGAGGAGAGGACATGTCAGGTCTTAAGCGGAGTTTTGTACTCATCCCTGGGAATCACCGCCCCATGGAGGGAGGAGAAAGAACTCCACACATTTGATTATGGAGTTACAATGGTCATTAAAGCAATTTTCAGCATCCCACTTGAGAATTACGGACTTAGAAGAGCTTCAATGTCAGCTACGGGTCCCTCTGTCCATGCTGCCCTCGCTGGAGTAATGAACCTGTCTGTTGCACATTCACGGGCCTGATGAACCGAGAAGCAGCTCCATGGAGTAAGCAGAGCAGGCCCTCTGGTCAGATGCCCTGGGCTCAACACCGGCTCCACCGCACTCTTTTCCCCCTGACACCCGGGGAAGTCTCTGAGCGTCTCCGGGGTTCTTGTGAGGACTAAGTAAGATCACATTTGTGGAGCACCGGGCACCAGAGGTGCTCACGGAAAAGACCGTTCCTAAGAAGGTCAAGCACTGCAAGGACTGCTTTCTTCTTGTTAAATATTTCAGTTAAGCGGTCTCATTGAATTTTGTTCTATATGGAGATTTTTGCTTTTATTTTTGCTTTTGCACTTTCAGAAGGGAGTATCATTGTTTCCATTCTTTCATGGGAGACAAAACATAAGCCAAGAAAGGCCTTAAAGAGACCATGAAACTAGGGCAACGGATTTCATTTCATGAGGTATTTATTGCAAGTCCATGTGTCACTAGCCTGAAAATGTGATCCTACTTTCAAAGGTATGCCCACCACTTTCCTTGTCAGTGAGTGAAGACAGGTGGAGCAGCATCCTCGTGCTATTCCACTGCCTGTCCACAAATGTATGTGTCCCTGCAGTAAGCCCCTATCACACAGGGAAAAAGCAGGCAATTAGTAAAAAGGGGATGAGAGGTTACAGAAGAGCCTTCAGGGAAGGTTAAACAGTTTTGAGTGCCAAGTGTATACCACAAGCTCTTTTATCTCATTAATCCTCCCAACGACCCTTGGAAGTTAGTGTGATCATTCTGATTTTTCTTCCAATAGGAATGTTGCCCAGAGTTTGCCCAAATTTACACTGCTAGGAAGTGGCAGACCTAGAACAAACAGGAAACAAAAGACAAAGTATGACTCAATCAAAAAACTGCTGACTCAGAAGTTAGATGTCCTGGCTTCACTGCTCAATAATTCTATATCCTATCTCAAGATGTGGCCCAGGGAACCACAGCAGGATGAGGAAGACTAGGTGTGGAATAGTCCCCCAGTGGGGTGGTGCAGGACCCAAAGGAGCAGACATAATCCAGAGGGGCTGGAAGTCCAGAGTGTCAGGCAGAAGGGCTTCTGGACTATGTGGACACAATGGTCCTGAAAGAGCCCTGAGGTCTCCTGGCAGGTGGCAAAGATTGGCAACCGGGCAATGAGCAACCCAAGCTTGTAGGCTATTGGAAGGTGACAGGGCCCCAGGCTCAAAGATGGAGCCACAAGCCGGGTGGTTCACACCTGTAATCCCAGCACTTTGGGAGGCTGAGGCAGGTGGATCACGGGGTCAGGAGTTGGAGATAAGCCTGGCCAATATGGTGAAACCCTGTCTCTACTAAAAATACAAAAATTAGTGGGGCATGGTGGCGTGCATCTGTAATCCCAGCTACTCAGGAGGCTGAGGCAGAAGAATTGCTTGAACCCGGGAAGCAGAGGTTGCAGTGAGCCGAGATTGTGCCACTGCACTCCAGCCTGGGCGACAGAGCAAGACTCCATCTCAAAAAAAAAAAAAAAAAGATAGAGCCACAGCACCAGGAGGGGAGTGGACAGGGGTCCAGGAGGCTCTGGTGTCTCCTTGCTGGACATAGGACCATGAGGCACAGAAACAAGGCAGACACGTGGTTGCCAAACATGGGAACACTGGAGACCAATTCTCAGGCATAAAGCCAAAGCCATGTGTAAACCCTGTGTTGGAGAGGCGTTGCAGGCCTGGCAGGCAGCAAGCAGGCACTTCCCTGCTCTAGAGCTTCACTCGAGTTTCTTAAATCTCTCCCATCTAAGGCACGTTTCACCTGAGGGAGTGAGACTGAGCATGAGGGTGGAGAGAAGAAACTTCAGTTGTGGGAGCTGTGGGCTTTTATAGGGACATCCAGACATTTCTGACCCTAGGACTTTGGGTAAATTATTTAACCAGCATGAGCTTCAGTCAGTAAATGAAGAGGCAGAATGTGATGATTTCAGTGGCAGCTTGTTTTAAGAATCTGTAAGTGGTATGAATCAACAAGCGTAGAGACTAAAATGGGATTTGCCTGCAGAGGTCAGTGGTACATGAAACAGTTTTTGTTGTTGTTTTTTTTTTTTTTTTTTTTTTTTTTTGACACTGCCTAACCTACAGTGTTTAATTTTAGGCGAACTCTTAACTTCGATTTGCCTGTCCTAAAATTGGGGATAAAGGAATGAGTTCTTTAGGCATGCCAAAGTTTAAACTAAATATAGCACTCCTATGCTTAGATGGCATACATGGCATAAACACTGAAAATAAAAATCTATGGCCCTAGGATCGCTTTTTTAAAAACCTGTAGGAGAAAAGAAATAGCTTCTGTTTAATTCCAACAGACAAAGAACAGAGGGTAAGGAAATTCTGATTGCTGAGAAAGTGGAGAAAGCACAGCTGCAGAAGAAACTAAAACTTAAATACTTTTGCTGCAGCAGCCTTTCTGCCTTTAATCTCTTTAATTGACTGCTCCCAGCTACACAGAAGCACATCTTCATCTGTCTGAAATAAATCATGAGAACAGTCTGACTGGAGCAGGGAGATGATGGGGAATTGCTGTATTTCTGTTTGCCAGGGCTAGTTGATTCCTCTCTGTCATTTGCCTTTAAAAGAAAAAAAAAGCCTTTTGAAATGGAAATGGTTAAAGTTCTCCCTCTTTCCTGAAGCCCTCTCCTCCCATTTCTTGACTCACCCCCCTTCTGGCTGCATCTCTCAGGCAACACCCCATCCTCCACTGCTGCTCGCTGCCAGAAGGTACTCCAGTCAGCCTCATCTTCGTCTCCTCCCTTCTCCACTGACTTCCGGGTCCATCCACCGGCTGTGATGTCGTTCCAAGCATGTCAACATGCGTGGACTGCAGCCCTGATCTCTCCGTGGGCCATGAGCCCCTATTGGGCAGTCAAGGGTATTTCCAGACAGGTGATCTGCAGGAACGTCACACATATACAAGAACTAAGTCTATAATTGGGTTATAATCAGCTCCGAAGCAGCTCCCAGAGTCTCTCCTTCCCTGGGCTTCCAATGGCCAGAGGCCCCACCAGCCTCTCAGCCACCCAGGCTAGTAACCAGGGCCCTTTGTGAACTCACGTTCATCCCTCTGTACATGCACACTGTCACCGGACCTTGAAGCACCACGCCTCTGCTCCTCATCCGTCCCCACCTGCCCCTGCCCACCTCTCCCCTGGAACCCTGATGGGCCTCCCTGCCCTAAACTCTCTTACCTGAATCCACCTGCTGACATGCAGGTTTCCTCCCTGTAACACAGCTGTCTCATGGCACTCTTCTCTAAAATTTAAAAGTAGTACCCATGGTCTGCAGAATAAAATCCACCCACCTTTGTTTGGATTCAAACCCACTTTGCTACAAACTGTGTTCTAGGCTGTTCCCCACCCTGGGCTCCACAAAGCGCACACGGTGGGCACGCTTCACCCCACCCTTCCCGAGACAGATTGAGCCCCTCCAGACCCTCATGTCACTGTGCATTCTCCACTCATGCCTCTGCCAGGGAGGCCTGCCATCCTCTCACACACTCCGACGTACAACCAAATCTTTCTCCCTTGCACTTCTGCATCTCATTGCTTTTATCCCTATTTGGTAATTATTTAATGTTGTCTTGTGCTAACATCAGTTAGCACAAGGAGGCTGTAAGTTTCTTTAACACTGAGTGGTGGTTTAGGAGGCAGCCCTGCAGAATGACCCTGAGACCAAAGCCCGAGTCTACCACTAATGAGCCCTGCCTGGACTCTTGGGTAAGAGACCTCATCCCTGTCACCTCACTTTCCTGACCTGAGAGATGAAGATCATAATTGAATTGACCTCATCAAATTCTTGTGAGGATTGAATGTCTTCATATTTGTATAATGTGTAGCACAGAGCCTGGCACATTTACATGCTCAGTGAGCGTGAGCTATGATTTTCAAAAAATTATCATTGCTATTATTCCCCAATAGTCAACAAACACTCAGTGAGTTTTCAAAATTGAATTCTTCCAAGAAAAGGTGGTCAAATCCAGGAACTCGAGTCACAAGCAGAGAATCTAAGAATGATGTGAGGTTGGAATGTTTCTGCTGGCTCATCAACTGACCACTTGCCTACTTAACCCTGATTCCCAAAACACAATATGGAAAAGGGGGCTAGAGATGAGAGACCCAAGCCCATTGACTCTGTGGGAATGAGGTCAGACTTGTGCAGGAGGCCAGCATTCTCCTCCCCTTCCCTGACAATCAGCGTCTGTCTTCCAGCTGAACGAAGTGGAATTCGCTAGAGTGCCTTCGCCCCGTCACCAAGGTGGCGAAGTGGCCCAGGTGCAATAATAATCGCTCGCAGTGGGCGCCTGGGCCCCTCAGGCCTAGCACTGCCTGACAGCACTCTGCTGCAGCCACCCACGAAGGACAGTGACGAGAAATCCTGTCAGCTAATGACAACTAAGTGCTTTCCTGAAACAGAAAAGCATCCCTTAAAGATCCTCATCTGAGGAGATTCACATTTAGTCTCCCAAAAATCATGTACGGAAACTTTATGCCACTTTTTAACCTCTTTATGGCAGCTGAAAATTTCACAGAGCACAGAATGGAGGTATTTCCCAGATCTGTGGGTGGCAGCAGGAAAGGGGCATCAGGGTGGATGCTGATTTCCACGGGGTCCTGGAGAGATCCCTGGACTAGTCACTGAGGGGAAGAAAGAAAGGAGACAGGAGGGAGAGCTGGCTCGTTTGCGGACTGAGCCTGGAACCAATCCTTTACCAAGCCCCAGCGCTCATCCATGCACAGGGAAAATGCGAACTCGTCTCTCTCTAAAGCTGCAGTAGGAGGGGGCAACTCTGTGATTTCTAAAGTTCTTTTCAGCCACAAAGTTGTGATTCTATTAGCCATCATGCCAGTTCATAGCTCTAAATAAATAAAGGGGAAAATATGGCTTCACTTATGTAATTTTTTTTTAAGCCAAAATCCTTGAAGTGACAATGGCAGAGTCAAGGCTTTCATCCAGGGTCCCGACTCCCAGTCCAGTATTCCTTTATTCCCAACATGTGTACCCAGTGCTGCTGTTTGCTTGATGCACACTGCTCCTTCCTTCAGTCTTACCAGGCCATGTGACTCCAATGAAACAGAAACATTTTAAAGCCCTCAACAATTTATTCACAAAAGGATACGTAAAACAATGGAAACAAAAAGTCCTTGATTGAATACCTTCTTGCTAGTCAGCCTGATTCAAATAGGAGAATCTCAGCTCTGGCAGCACCAAGTGTGTTAAGGACAGAACACTCAGAGCTGCTCTCACGTTTCTGTTCCCGCCATGCGTGTGCAATTCCCGAGGAGCCTCACTAAAGTTGGCAACACCAAATGATTTCCTGCCATTCCTGATGAATAATGGAGGGAGGAGAATCATTTGTCCTTTAAGGTGTCTTAGGAGGCAAAGAAGAAATTTCTGAAGCTGTCCAATGTGGCTTTGATGAGAAAGTAATTAAAGTCACCGGCAGAATGATCCTCATGTTTAAGTCAGATAACAATGTCATTGACAGCAACGTTCTGTTCTGAAGGGCGGGGATGGAAGACAAATGAAACTAGATTACCCTGAGTAGTTTTATTGACATCTTCCCTATGTCCAGTTAGTAATATTTAGTCTACAATTATACAAATATGACATTATTTTACTGATTATTTCCTCCTTTTTGTGAGAAGAAATGAAGACAAAGAAATCAGTTGCTCTATTGATCCTACGACAGACATATCTTCACTTTTTTTTCTTTTCTTTTCTTTTTTAAATGGAGTCTCACTGTGTCATCCAGGCTGGAGTGCAGTGGCGCGATCTCAGCTCACTGCAACCTCCACCTCCTGGGCTCAGGCGATTCTCCTGCTGCCTTAGCCCTCTGAGTAGCTGGGATTACAGGTGTGTGCCACCATGCCTGGCTAATTTTTGTATTTTTAGTGGAGACAGGGTTTCACCATGTTGGCCACGCTGGTCTCGAACTTCTGACCTCAAGCGATCCGCCCGCCTTGTCCTCCCAAAGTGTGAGAGTACAGGCATGAGCCACTGCTCCTGGCAATATCTTTTCTATGACAATATTTACTTAAAATTTCTTTCCATTATTACTTCCTTTCTCGTGGCAGTAAAATAGCATCCTTTAAATGTCCTTTAATATAATTAAACAAGTGTTTTAAATCTCTGGTTCTGTTTAAGTTCTTTAAAACTTCGTCTGGTTTTTCTTGATGTGTATAATAACCAGAGAGATGCATTTTGCCACTCAGGCCATATTGATGTAGCTCAGGCTCACAGGTCCTACTTAATCCAATCAGTCTCACCCCTTTCCCCTCCTTCCTGTAGCAGTTGTGTTTTATGTGAAAAGATAACCATAACAAAGTAGTAAGGAACAAGAGTATAAAAGTATAACTTCAAGTAAAACATTGCTGTGCTACTTATTAGTTAACAGTCCGTTAAATGCCAGTGAAGACAATCTCATTTTTCTATAGACTGTCAAATGATTATGTACCCATTTTTACATAAACTGTATTCTTTTGAAAATCAAAACATAGAGAGTTTGCTTTAATTTATGATCACATGTTATAAAGTTCCTTCATCATAAAGAAATAATGGAGTCATGTCATTTACTCAAGGTTTAATTGTGTCTTCTACAGTAAGAAAGAGAAACTTCAAGCAGAGATTATACTTGGAAGTCAGTTATTAATATGTTAGAAATGTGTGAATAATCAAGGGAAATGATTAGAATATTAAATAGAGGCCTTGTCTAACATCAAGTTGCCTAACTGTTCCTTGGTCTTTAAAGGCAACATTTATTCACGTATTTACTAATCAGACAGTTAGTCAGCATTTGCTTCTTGCAAGACTCTTTCCTGGGACTTACAGGAATTCAAAAAGTAATAGCTTTGAGTTTCTGTTCTCCACAAGTTTTATAGACTACCAGAAGAAATGACATACATCGTGGTAAATGCCATGAGACAGGAGACAAGGGCTAAGGAATGTAATTGAAGGTTAACAGAAGGGAAGCTTTTGCATCTTTAATATTCTGTAAGTTATCTATTGCTGTTTAGCAAATTCTTACAGAACTTAGCAGCTTAAAATAACAAATATATATTTGCTCATGGTTTCTTTTGTGGAGGAATCCGGGCATAACTGAGCTGGGTTCCTCTGTGTCGTGGTCTTTCATGGGGTTTCAGTCCAGCTCTTAGCTGTGGCTGCAGTCTCCATCTTTCAAGTGTGGTGGAGAGGGGCATATCTGCTTTCAACCTTACTAACATGGTCATTGGCCCATCTCAGTCCCTTGCATGTGGGCCTCTACATAGGCCTGTACATGATCTGACAGTTGACTTCCCCTGGCCAGGTGGCCTAAGAGAGAGCAAGTAAGATGGAAGCCACAGTTTGTTTAATAGTTAAAAGATTATAAATTTTATATCTTCTATATATAGTATATATGGAAGATATATACTCTATGTAGATTATATAGAGAGATCTCTATGTATATACATACACATATATATGTGTATATGTATATAATCTCAAATGCACCATATTCTATTGAAGTCCAGCCCACAACCAAGGAAAGGACATTCCACAAGTGCATAAAGACCAGGAGGTGGAGATCACTGGGGACCATTTAAAAGGCAGATGACCACATACATGTTATTTTTCCTGTTTAAATGCTAAGATTCACTGTTGTGCCTAGAGTAATCCATGCAATTTCCCAAGCCATCTTTAATGAAAAGTCTAATAAGGATGCTGGAAAGAGGACAAGAGTACTGTGTGTCTCTTCCTCTGCCTTCTATCTATTATTAAGGAATAATAATTTTTCCTCCAGCCATCTCAGAGTAGATGGCACATTTTCTATGCATTCATTTAACTCACAAAGCTCCAGACCAGGCCTTTAATTTCTGTGCCATCAGAAAGTAATGTGGTATTGGAGTGCCTCCAGGACAGAGACCTAGGTGTGCAGCATAGCTATACAAATCTGTTCTTGTTTCTTGTTTGGAACATTTAGTTCTGTCAAAACAGGCAGAGCACATCTTACATCACTAACAATAGTCTGTGATTATACAGAGGAAAGAGAAGAAATCTTAAAGACAGCTTGACAAAGTGATGTCAGACTATAGGTACTGCCTTTTCAAAGTCATGATTTTATCTGAGATTATTCAGATCAGAAATCAGGGGAGAGTTTTATCCTTCAGAATATCTGATTACCCTGTTAGGTTCATATAAGGCAAGGAGGGCAAGGGCACCTCACTTGGACAGGCAAGTGTCAAGCCTAGACATTGGTAGAGACTGGAAGAAAGAATATATTAATCCATCAGAAAGACCACGGCTCCAAAAAGTAATGATTATGTCAGAAGCTAAATACATAACAGCAAAGTTATCTTCATGTAATGTAGGAAAAGATATAGATCCCTTAGACCTCACCTCACATTCAGCAAGCATTTATTGAGCTCCCATTGTGGGCTGGGTGCTGAGTCCTTGGATAGAGAAAAAAATACCTGAATGTATGTTAATGAACTATTGTTACAGGAAACTCATGTCTCCTTTTGTATTTGCAAACCATTAAACTCCTTCAAAGCTACTGTTATAGAAGAATTCCTGGTCTACAGTATTTTCATTTTCTAATTTTCAAACAATTAAAACCTCATTAGAAAATTATTTTAGTAGGGTGATTATAGGGTGAAAAATACATAGATTATACAGTCATGGAAACTAGATTATTGTCTTGCAAGTTAAAAACTGTAGACTTGGGCATAAGGCTTCAATTCATAGAGTTATACGAATTAAACAACATAACTCCTGACAGTCTTCTACTGCGGTGCCTGGCGTAAAGTAGCCTTATAGTAAATGGATGCCATCATTATTATTGATAATGACGATGATTATTGATATTTATTATTTATTATTTATTTATTTATTATTGATATTGATTATTGATTATTGATAAAAACAATGGTAACGTGGTGACTCAGAGGAATGGCAGAGCTGAAGCTACTGCAATAGAAGCAAAATGATTTTGTCTTTAGGAGTAAGTATAGCACTAAGCAATATGAGGTCATTACGCTTCCACTCCCGCCATACATTTTAAGTTTGTAATTAAAGACCTGGTCTGGAGCCCTGAAAGTTAAATGAATGCTTAGAACTAGGAGAACTCTCTAAAGGGAGGCACTGGAAGTGATTAAAAGGCTAGAAAATGGAGCAATGAGAAAAGTCCATAGGTAGTGAAGCTATAGAGTATGGAAAAGAGAAAGCTCTGAGGCTTCTAACTTGGGAAACATCAAGAATGGTTGTTCTTCATTTTATTTTGGCGATGTTATAGAAGAAACATCTGGATTAGCATAGGAAGTTTTGGGATCTTTGCAAACGTATTTAGGCCATGAGTCTAAATTACATACTCACTATGTAATCTTACCTTACCAATTCCATACCCTGTGTGAACCATAGCTTCACAGTCTCATTTGCTGGAATAATACTGACTGCAGGGTGCTCAAGGATCTGGCCGGATATTATTTGGCTGAGATCAGTTTTGCTGATAGAAAGTCGATTGACATCAATATGCTAAGGTGATCGGAGGTGGATTGTTCTGGGCTGCAGGAAGAGCTTGACTCACTGCAGAAGAACAGCCTGGCTGGAGGATCACAAGCAAGGGGGTGACAAGAAGAGGACGATTGGCAGGGGACAGTGGCCAGGGCCCGTCAGTCAGCTCATTTCCATCAATGACATTTAGCTATATTGTATCTATCCAAGAGCTTCCCATCCGATTGTAGCCAGAAATGTATTTTACCGGATACAGCAGCAGTTCTCTACAAATTTAAGCCATATGCCCAAGTCTACAGTTTTTAACTCACAAGACAATGATCTAGTTTCTATGACTGCATAATCTATGCATTTAACCCTATAATCACTCTGTCCTTAAAACAATTTTCTAATGAAGTTTTAATTGTTTGAAAATTAGAAAATAAAATAATATTCAAACCTGGTCTGAATATTAGAGTCACCTGGGGTGGGGTTACATATCCCATTGCCCAGGCCACACCCAGACCAATTATATCAGTACCTCTGAAGGTGGGAGCCAGGCATCAGAGGTGTGAAAGCTCCTCAGGTGATTCAATCAGCAGCGAAGGCTGAGAACCTTCGTGTCGTGGCTACTAGTGTCGTGGCTACTAGTGAGGCTTAAGTGAAGAATCCCCACAAGTGAACTCTAGTTTCTCTCTTCCCCTAAATACAGCTTTTAGAGGGCATGTGGGCTTTTCCAAGCGGGCAGTTTAGGAATGGAGTAGATGATGCCTTGCAGCCCATTCTGCACCCAGCCATGGTTTAGGAGAGAAGTTATTCTTCTCTTTTCTTTTCTTTACATGCTGTCTAAATGGCCAAGCGTTTCACAAATTGGTTAATTCAGTTCACAGAACAGTCTATTCAAAAGGGTACAGTCAAATCTGATGTTTTCTGGCACAAGGTATGCAAAAACAGTTGCATATAGTTGCTTAGATTTTTCTGTTTTCAAATTTTGGATAGAATGCAGGTCCACACATAGATGTAGAGGCCGGAGGAGAAAACAAATTAATTGCAAACTGGTCATCACTCTAATAGACTGACAGCACCCCAACTTTCAAGAAAGCAGTAGCTGTAGGGTATTATCATTTTGCTAGATGTATGTGAATCACAAAGGTAGAACGACATATCCGATTTCAGTTTAAAAGTGTTGCTTTTCATCTCTAATTACTTGTTTTTAGTTTCTGTTCAGAGGTATCATCATTATCTGTTAACCACATAACGAATGTTCATGAACTACCTTTTATGAGCAAACTATAGAAAAAGTACAGCGCTCTGCTGGACCTAGTATGATCCAGTTGGGGAGAACATCACCACAGTTATCTGCAAGGCAGATGCTGAATGGAATTCGGGTGGTATTGGCTACACCAATAAGAAAGACAGG
The DNA here is from genome assembly GCF_003255815.1 of Theropithecus gelada. Lineage (NCBI taxonomy): Eukaryota > Metazoa > Chordata > Mammalia > Primates > Cercopithecidae > Theropithecus > Theropithecus gelada. Next base: position 57,656,179 of record NC_037676.1, read on the forward strand.
AATCTATCAGGAGCTCGTATCATTCCGATTTTGGGAGCCCACAGAAGGTGTCTTAAGGTGGATCCCCTGGGAAGATACAGCGATTTGGGTGCAAAAAATTTACTGAGGTGTGTTCTCAGAAACAACATGGTGAGGGTGGAGGAGGCAGGACAGGACCAGAGGAGCTAAATGGCAACGTTCTTGCCACAGAGGCCTGAGCCCATCCCCCCAAGAGGGGAGCCTTTCAGTAGTCCCTTATTCAGGCAAGGGGGTGGGGCTTCCTATCCCCACCTCAAGTGGCCATTGGATTAGGTACAGGCTGCACTTATGGAGAGGGTGTGGATAACCTTGGCAGGGCAGATCCCTGAGAGGTCATTCAGCTTAGAGCCATCAGCAGCAACTGCATTTCAAATCTGACAGGAGCTCTCGATGGTTCTCTGCACTTTCCCATCTCAGTGAATTGCAAATCCATTCTTCTAGTTGTTCAGGCTAAAACCCTTTCTGCTATTCTAGATTTCTCTGTATGTTTTACATGCACATCTCTTCCATCAGCAAATCCTGCTGGTTTTGACTTAAAAATAGGTCCAGAATTCAGCAGCATCTCACCCCCTCCGCTGCCCTCATCCTGATCCTATAACTTTGCTCAGGTCCTGGTAGCCTGAGGTACTGGTCTAACCGGCCTCCCCTCTTCTGCCCCGTCCCCTCAGTCCATTTTCAACACAGCAGCCCAAACGATTCTGTGAAAATGCAAAGCCAGCTCATCTCACTCCTCTATTTAAAATCCTTCAACATCGTCCCAGATCTTCTCAGACCCTCCATGACCCGCCATTCAGTGAGGCACAGGCTCAGTGACAGCGGCCATTTCCTCTTCCTAGAAGGCCCTACCTGACACCTGTCCAGCTCCTGCACTTTTTCAGGCAGTGACTTGAAAGTTGCCTTCTCATCATGACCTTCCTGGCCCTACTGCTCTCTGATGCTTCTGCTCTCCAATTTGCCCTACTTTTTTTTATTAGCATTTACTTCTACCCATTTTCCCATACTTCTGTGATTATTGACTGTGCTTCCCAGTAGAATATGAGCTCCAATCAGGACAGGCAGCACTTTCTCCTGCTGCAGTTACCAGTTATCTCCAGTTACCTACAGCAGTGTCTGACATATGTTCCAGGCTCAAATAACAAGCACGAAAACCAAGAAGAGGGCCAGGCACGGTGCCTAACGCCTGCAATCCCAGCACTTTGGGGGCTCCAGGCAGGTGGATCACCTGAGGTCAGGAGTTCAAGTCCAGCCTGGACAACATGGTGAAACCGCGTCTCTACTAAAAATACAAAAAAAATAGCCGGGAGTGGTGGTGGGCGCCTGTAATCCCAGCTATTTGAGAGGCTGAGGCATGAGAATCGCTTGAACCCTGGAGGCAGAGATTGCAGTGAGCCAAGATCACACCATTGCACTCCAGCCTGGGCAACAAGAGTGAAACTCCATCTGGGAGGTCTGCCATGACACAACACCTCATTGGTATTCCAGTGTATTGGGCTTATCTTTTAAATATGACTGTCCTAGACTCCATGATTCCATATGAACTACTAATTCTTCTAACCATTTTCACTTTCGTGTTCTGTTATTACTACTGAAATTGTATTCAAATATTTTTAATACGTGATGTATTTGAACTAGCTCCCTGAGGCTTTTAACAGGAGTGATACACTCTTAAGTAGATAATGAAGCAATAACACGATCTTCTGAGACCTAGTTAGGGTCCTGCTACTTAGCAAATTAATAATGGGTTGATTCATTCCTCAGTAGTGTCCAGATTCTCAGTCTCTTCAATAACTGACAATTCTTTTCATCACTCAAGCTTCATGAAAGTTTTTTTGTTTGGGTTTGGTTCAGCTTGGTTGTCATTGCTTACTCGGGATACTTAAGATAATTGTATGGGTAGAATGGAGAAAATTTTGGAACTATTACTCTCTATTTTTCATTAGCCACTTCTTCCAATTTCTTCCTCCTGTATCCAACTCTTAAACAACAATGATGACAGCTGGTAACACTGATAAAAGGACTTTGACGTTACAGTGAAATTCTTGCTGTTTGATTTCTGAAATAAGGATCACTCCAACAATTGTTATTAAAAGCCTTGGTATATTCAGTCAAGAACTCTGACAAACATAGAAAGCAGTTCGTTTGGTTTGTTTTGATGTGGTTTGGGCTTTTTTTGGATTTGTTCCTATTGTCTTATAGATTAAATCTTTCTCTCTAAGAAAGCAAAAGAACAATGAGCTGAGTCAGCCCCTGTGAAAAGATTGTGCATAAAAGGAAGCCATTCTATCTTTCTAGTCTAGAACAACAAAAACAAATATCCAGAAAGATGTTTAGAAAGATCCTTTGGCTGTTGCTGTTCAGATAGTATGATAAACTACACTTTTCTATTTGGTTATCTTTATAGATTGTGGTTATTCTTCATTCCTTGTGGTTTAATGACTAAATCTGATGAATAAAGTTGAAAAATGTAAGGCAGTGGTAAACAGGTTTCTGGAATAACCTAGCAAGTGCTATGCTACTTTGACTTTATAAAATGCTTCCCAAAATAACAAGTAGGTAAGTGAAATCGACTTTTTATTCAAGCTTTTAGACAGAATTGAATTCAAGCCCTTGCTTTATTTCCCTCTTCTAATAATAATAGTTATTCTAAAAACACTTCCCCTTGTAAAGTGTTCTGAGGTTTATCAAGTGCTTTCACATATTTGTTTCTCACAATAACTTTTTGATTCTCACAATAACTTTTTAAAGAAATTAGGCAATCAAACCTCTGGTAGATTAAGCAAATTTCCCAGGGTCACAAAACAATTAATGATGGAGCTAGAAGAAAGATGAAAACTTATCTTTGAAGTTGAAGTTCGGGGATCTTCCCACCTTGCCATACAGTTTACTTGCTAGAGGCAAGTTCATAGAAAAAGAAACGGGATCCAACCAATTGGCCATAGAGCTGACCTGCAAATGTCTACTCTCCCTGAAGCCTAATGCAGCAATAACAAATAATTCTGACACTAAGAGGAAACATCCAGGCATCACACCCCGGCATCTCTCTCTCTCTGTCTGTCTTCCCAGGGACATGTCAACAGGCCTGCATGCAATAGCACTCATTGCAAATTAGCTGATGGTAGTTATTTAACAAATTTAGGGTATAAGGACAGACACTGAATAATTTGGGCTACATGCCTGGGTTTTAGACTGAGACTTGACAACTCACACAGGCCAAATTGCAATTCCTCCCTCAGTTTGTTACAGTAACCAAGTTCAGTCTTAATTGACATCTGTGTGTATAGTGAGTAAATACTGGTTTCAGTAATTGTATTTAAATTGAACTGAGTCTTTGGAAGAAAGAATGAGACACTAGGGAAGCAGCTGCGGTGGCAAATGGTAGGGCTCCGAACAAAAGTTACTTGGTTCCAGCCCCACCTTTGTCTTCGCTAACTCAGTAAGCTCCCGGGAGCCATTTGCTTTCTCACCTTTCTGCACTTACGCCAAGGAGAGGCTGTATTGATGTATGTATTAATGTCCCATGAGCCTTAAGGCATAAAACAAAAGAAAAACTATGGCCTGTATGTGCTGAACATATACAAGACAAAAATATTAGTGGTTCCATGAATTGAGACCATACTAAATAAAATTACATAACATTGGGACTTTTTCAATTCATAAATAAAATTGGCAGTGAAAAAACATTACTAGCTAGTAGAATTGGTAGATATTCATCACCTACAGTGTGAGGAATTCTATGCTAAAAGATATAAAAAATACAAAGTTGAAGAGTACACAGCTCTTACTTCTAATGCATCAGAATAATATACACACTGCACAAATAAAGGCATAATTTTACAAATGCAATACAAAAGGTTGACATATAGTACTGTATATATGGGTAGAGCACTGGGGATTTAAAGGAAGGAGAGAATGCAATAATGGGAGTGGGGAGGCTGAGGGAGGACCTCACAAACAGCGGAGGATTTGATTTGCTCCATGAGATGAATATTGCAACACGTACTGGCTGGGGAAGTGCATTCGCGACTGAAGGATGTTCTAAAGCAAAGCTAGTGAGGCAGGAAATCAGAAGAGCAAGTAGTCTACATCGAATCCCAGGGAACACGGCAGTGCAAGAGCAGCTGAGAAAGGTAGGCTGGAATCATGTGAAAGGTGGAGAATGCCAGACTGATGGTTTATTATTAACACCGCGGACTGTGGGGATAGCATGAGAAACTTCAAGCACTGGAATGATAGCATCAGAGTTGCACTTCAGGAAATTTAATTCTGCAGCAAAGCATAAAATTGGAGTAGGAAAAAAACTTGAGGTAAAGAGATCAGTGAAGACAACATTGCATTCGTTTAATAAGAAGTAACAAGATCTAAATGAGAGGGGTGGCAATGGGAGAGGGGAAGATAAATGGGTGATGGATTGCCTGTCTGTAACATCAATGCAGATGTGAATGTCTTTGAGCTCTATGGAACTGGCAGGTAATAGGCTTATTTAGAAATGGCATTAAGTCTAAGACAATGCCCCATGTCAATGCATACATTAATAATATGCATAATATATTAAATCAACAACAACACACATCTTGGAAGTTATCGTAAGGCCAAATATTGACACTTTTATTTATTTATTTATTTTTGAGACAAAGTCTTGCTCTGTCGCCCAGACTGGAGTGCAGTGGCACGATCTAGGCTTACTGCAACCTCTACCACCCTAGTTCAAGTGATTCTCATGCCTCAGCCTCCTGAGTAGCTAGGATTACAGGTGCCTGCAACCACGCCAAGCTAATTTTTGTATTTTAGTAGAGATGGGGTTTCACCATGTGGGCCAGCCTGTCTCAAACTCCTGACCTCGGGTGATCCACCTGCCTCGGCCTCCCAAAGTGCTGGGATTACAGGCATGAGCCACCGCACCCGCCAACATATAATTTTTAAAAATAGTGGCCAGTTGAGTCAAAAGAGGCTTTATTTACCTCTGTTATGCAAAAAACAAAACAAAACAAAACAAAACATGGCCCCTGCTTATTCTGAAGTGTGAGCCATCTTTCCTTGTCTGGCTTACTCTGTTACTTGATCTTAAAGGTCAGTTTTCACATCACTTTCTTTGGGAAGCCATGGCTATCCCTCAGATTAAGTGCTCCTTCTATGCACGATAGTATGAGCCTCAACTTATGTTATTTCTTGCTGACTAGACCAATTTCTTCATTAGACTACAAACTCCATGATGTCTGGACATTCGTCCAATTTGTTCTCAAACCCAGCACTAGTCTCAGTGCTTGACACATAGGAAGGGCTTAATTAACATTTCACTGAAGTAGTAAGTGTTTTCTATTGCAAGACAGATCTTTGAAATGCGTCATTCTTGTCAGACCAAGCCAAACTCACAGGTTCTGTCTCATGAGATTGGCAGGACAGCATGGCCACAGAGGGTCAGGAATAGATTCTCCAAGAATCAGTCCAGTTGAAAGACAAGAGGTGTTAGTTTGTGTGGATGGGAGCAAACCTTTCCCTGAGTAACTCCATTGTCAAGAGCATCCCCACAGTCCCTATATAATCCAAACGCACACCTGGGCCATCCCAGGAGCACAGCTTGAGGGAGCTTGTCTGTAGGAGCACATGCAACTGCCTTGCAATTAATTTGATTTTGCACCTGCTTCGGATCACCTCTGGGCATTGCCCTGTACCCCAGGAATCAGTTTCTTCAAATTACAACTTTCAAAAATGTAGGCTTGCCTCTCAAACAACTGCCCATATTTCCGTGACCAAAAGTCATATTTACATCCTCTACATGTTACAAAAAATACTTGTTTTAGACACACAGGCAGGGTGCCAAGTAGACCATAACCATAATTGTTATATTCAACATTTTTTATAGTTAGCATGAGCCAGAATGTGGACTTAACGCTTTCTAGACACCATCTCAGTCTATTCACTCAATGATTCTATCAGTTGGTATTATCATTATGAACATTTTACAGGCAAGAAAACAGAAGCACAGAGAATTTAAGAACCTTTCCAGGGTCTGCTTTTAATATTTGCAGAGATAAATACCAGGCATCTAATAAATGGCACTGCTAAATATCAACCTGTCAGGCACCAGCAGCCAACAACTGGCTGCTGCTTCTGCCATAAACACTGAGGTTTGTTTCAACCACACGTCAGTATCACAAAGAGAATATCCACAAGGGAAAACAACCTCCTTGTATGTAATTCACTTTGGGGAAGTTTGACTCTTCTATTCACTGCCAAATTCCTTGAACCTGGCGTGTGTTAGGAATGAAATAAGTATTTGTTGATGAATGCAGTTCAGTCCTTGTGAATGGGACTTCATTACTTCCTGAGCTTCAGCGTCACTCTCAGTCACTCCACCCCATTGCCTATCGCAGAGCACAAAGTGGTGGACCACAGATATTTTCATTTTCTCCTTGGCCTCTGGCATAGAGTTTTACATTTAATTAGCTGCTAAGGTTTAAAAAATGGCATACTTTATGTAAAAATCTAGATTTCCTAATCCCCATAAAAAACTGGAACGTCTAAACCTCTGCCTGTATTCTGTAATGGTGATGGCTGCAGTGAGCTGTGACTGCCCTCTAATGAGCACACTCAGTTTGCCCCAGTCCTCACCAAGCCCTATTGTCTGAACTCCACATAGAGGCCCTCAATTATAGGGTCACATATAGTCTTACAACCTAGTGGCCTCACTGAATGATATTCTTTTCTGATCCCTGGAGGCACACAGTTAGCTTAGACCCAGAGTAACTAAGATTCCAGCCTAGAGTTAGGTCTTCCGTGATTTCAAAGAGCCACAGAAAAATTAGCATTAATGCCAATTCTGGATTTTGAATGCTCACCTGGAGGTTGGCGCCTCACCCTTTGGGAATTTAGTCTTCCTTAGTATCTGTTCTTGCCCCATTGTTTGTTTCATTCAGCACACTCTCGTCTAGCCTCTCTCTTCATCTTGATGACAAGTACTACCCTCAGGCTGATAATTATTAGATCGAGATCTCCAGCCTTGATCCTTTGGAGCTTCAGGCTATCACACACTACTTCCTTTAACATCTTCACCTGTAACTCTTAGAGTCACCTCCCAGATGAATATGTTCAAAGCTGAAAGCACCTGATCTTCCATCATTTCCTACCCTGTGTCTTCTATCTGTTGGAGTTAGCCGCTCAGTTACCCATGCCAGAAACCTGGGTGGTCCCATGATTTTCCCCCTCTCAGCTCACTGCATTCAAATCCTGATCCCTGATGACTGTGTCAAGCTCATTATCTCTTCTCCATTTGCCTTGCCACTTCATGGTGTGGGCCTCATAGCTCTTAGCTGATCCTCTGTAACAGCCATTCTCTCTGTTCAAGGCTTCTTCAAGTCCACCCTGCATGGAGACATCAGAGCAATCAAGCTACAAATTAAACGTAATTGGGTGACCCAACTACTTAAATGTCATCAGCGGCTTTCCTTTTTCACTCAGTCTAGTACCAAGGCTCTCAGAGGGAGCACCTCCCACTCCACCCCGTCTTCAGACTGAGTTCTCACATTTTACTTCCCTCCTGGTTCCTCACCAACACCATACTACTTTCAGTTCCCTGGGTAAATCATAAATGAGTGACTGGAGCTATCTCTGGGGTGATATAAACACTAAATAGGCAGAGACTTTTGTAAGGAAGACACTTCTTCACAAACACGGAAGTGGAAGTCTATAGTTGAAAAGAATTTGACTTTTCAAACTTAGATATGGACAATTGCACAGAGTTTATTTTGCTTTAGTAATGCTAGCTCAATTCCTTTTCTCCCCACTGCCTTTGCCTGGTTAATTGCTACTACTGAGTATTTATGACTCTGCTCAGGTATTTTCTTCTCCTGGAAGCCTTTCCTAAAACTCACGGCATCCTCACTCTCTCTGTCTCACACACACACACACACACACACACACACTCACACTCAGAGGCTGGGATTGGGTTTGGTGCTCTTACTGTATATTCCTTTAAGGTTCTGTCCATATATTTATCATGGAACTTAATAAATTATATTTAATTATCTTTTTGCATTTGTATCTCCCTCACTTAACTTGCACATGCTTAAGAATAAAGGCTGTGTGTTATTCTTCTTTTATCCCCAGAACCAAGCACAGAGTAGTTCAAAACTGCTAAACGAACGAATGAATAAATGAGGAAGCAAATGATGACACCGGAAAACATATACACGAATCAGGCATTAAAAATAGGCTCTGATATTTAGGATAAATTGAGCCGGAGGCAACTCAACCAACTGTTTGAAATTAGATGACATTTTTGCCACCACTAATCATGAAACCAACCCAAACTATGCTAAAAAGTTAAGCAGTTGAATACATTTTGTATTTGTCTAAATGTCTTAGAATAGGCAACAGAATAGTGTTCCTCTATCAGAGAGATAAAATTGATTTTTAAATATTGACTGACTTTCTGTAAATTCATAGATGATGTAATAACATTGTGGAATAATGATTTCCTACCATGGCCTACAGTTGCTATTCACAGCAAATTATTTACCAGAATGTCCAGGTAGTAAAAGTGAATCAGATCAGTGCCACACATAAAATATGGTAATTACTAGTAACAGTCTCTTAAATTATTACTGTAATACTACATTTTGCATTATATAAACATGTATTGGATAATAGCAGCATTATTGAATTTGATGTTCAGCAGTTATCTAAAAACACTTATAAATGATGCTCCGCTATACATAGAATAAATGTCCAATAACTGGAAGAAGTTTTCTCAAAGTAGCAGTATATTAGATGATTATTCCCAGAAAAGTTAACAAATAAAAGGATGTGTTAACTCTAAAGTATCTATGTTTAGAGCTGAGCAAGTATATCAAAGTTGATATATTTTCATGGCATTAACTGAAACCAATTCTTTAAAAAAATTTTTTTAATAGAGACAGGGTCTCACTATGTTACCCAGGCTGGTCTCAAACTCCTGGCCTCAAGCAATCCCCCTGCCTCAACCTCCCAAAGTACTGGGATTATAGGCGTGAACCACCACACCTGACGCTGGAACCAATTATTAATTAAAATTTTGGTTACAGGCACATACATAACACAAGGGGAAAAATTCTCACCATTTCTCTAAAATTAAGATGACAGAAAGAGCTATTTTTAATACACAGTCTGAATAATAAGCTCTGTGCAATTGTCCATATTTAATTTTAGAAAGACTTGGTATTTCAAACTAAATAATGGACTTGTATTTCAAGAACAAATGTTCCTCAACAGATGTCTTACTTCCAGCAGTGTCTAGCTACTTAATGGTTGTATCATTCTAAGTATATCATTTGTTTATTTATCCAACCAATGTTTATTAATCCTTTAATATGTTTCCCAGTATGTAAAGGTAGAAAAAAGAGGCAGACACCACTCTCTTATAGTTTATAATCATTACCCCAATCTGCAGATGAGCTCATCGAGACCAACACTCAGGGTCTCAGGATGAGGCTACTACAGGCAATCTCCAAGTACAGATTATCATTTGTGTAAACTAAATTTTATTGAGACAAATAGAATGTTATATAACTTTTTTCAGTCTGTAGGAACTGCATGTGATTTATACAACTTTATATGCTTTAAAAATATTTGTAGGATTTCTGCATCCAGGAAGATGTAGTATACATACAGATCCTATTTTTTTCACCAAGTAAAACTAAAATCCCCGTATGTTATAGATAAAGCAAACATAAGAAGACTCTGAACAGTATAGAGATTAGCCAGACCAGACAGGGAACTTTGGTACCCAATGAACAACACAGCAAAGAGTTCACTGAGTTTTCTTTTTGCCTCATATATTTCAGATTTGGGAATGACGTCTGGCAACCTGGTAGTCCCATCAATCCAAAAAGCCCCCCAAAAAGCCAGCCCTCTCTAGCCAAAAGACCAGGAAGGCAGACATCCCAGAAAGACAGTAGACTTTTAGACAGTTGCCACTCTACTCCAGCCAAACACCACAGAAAACACTTCCAACCCTCATTCACACCACCAAGGCTAAGCAAGGAGCTGACTTCCACCCTGATCAGGCTGTAACAAGCCATCCCAAACTGCACTGGAGTGCTGTTAGAGAAGAAGTCTGGACTTTCATCCCCACTAGGCAGCGAGTCTGCTTTTCTCAACTCCTCCCTGTGTCACGTGAGACTGTATGGGGAGCCTGAACTTCCACACCCACCCAGTAGAGACCAGGGAGCCCTTCTACTTGAGTGTAGAGTCAACAAAACATGTGCAGGACTTCTATGCCAAAATTATAAAGCACTGATGAAAGAAAGTGAAAAGGATCTAAGTAAATGGAAAGACATACCATGTTCATTAATTTTTAAACTCAACATAGCAAAGATGTCCATTCTTCCCAGATGGATGTGGGTTTAGTGTGATTCTTATCAAAATCTCAGCAATAGTGTCTCTAGATATAGACAAAATTATTCTAACATTTATATGGAAAAGCAAGCTCAACACTAAGTAAGTAGTAATATTTCATTGCAGCTTTAATTTGCATAGAATAGCTAAAACAGTTCTGGACAAGAAGAACAAAATAGAAGGAATCAATTTCAGTATAGCTACAGTAATCAAGACGTTGTGGTATTGCTGAAGAAACAGACACATAGATCAATGGAACTAACACAGAATGGACACACGATATATCCACAAATATATCAAACTGATGTTTTGTGAAGATGTGATGGCAATTTAATATAATAAAGATAGTCTTTCCAACAAATGGTGCTGGAGCAACTGGACATTCATAGACAATACCAAACAAAAAACTTCAACCTAAATCTCACTTCTTATACAAGAATTAATTCAAAATGAATAACAGACTTCAGTGTACAACATAAAACTACAAAATCTTTAGAAGATAACACTCATGAAAACCTTGGGGATCTAGAGCAAAGAGTTTTAAACTTCATAGCAAAAGCAAGATTGATAAAGGAAGGAAGGAAGGAAGGAAGAAAGGAAGGAAGGAAGGAAGGAAGAAATATTGAGGTCGGATGCGGTAGCTCATGCCTGTAATCCCAGAACTTTGGGAGCCAAGGCAGAATTGCTTGAGACCAGCAGTTCAAGACCAGCCTGGGCAACATAGCAAGACCTCATCTTTATGAAAAAAAAATGTTTTAAATTATCCAGGTGTGGTGACATGCACCTGTCATACCAGCTATTCTGGAGGCTAAGCTACTGGGGCACTGAGGTGGAAGGATCACTTGAACCCAAGAGTTCAAGGTTACAGTGAGCTGAGCACACCACTGCATTCTAGATTGGGTGACAGACCAAGACCCTGTCTTTCAAAAAAATGGAGGAAGGAAGGAAGGAAGGAAGGAAGGAAGGAAGGAAGGAAGGAAAGAAAGGAGGGAAAGGAAGGGAAGGGAAGGAAGGAAAGGAAAGGGAAGAAAGAAAAAGAGAAAAATTGCTAAATTGGGCTTTACAAAAATTTTAAACTTTTGCTCTGCAGAAGACACTGTTAAGGGAAGAAACAAGCTACAGTACACACTGGGAGAATATATTTACAAACCACCCATCTGACAAATGACTAGTATCTAGAAAATACAAAGAGCTTTCAAAACTCAACAACAAAAAAACCCGAATAATCTATTGGGACATGGGCAAATGATATGAAGAGACATTTCACCAAAGAGGATATATAGATTGCAATAAGCATATGAAAAGATGCTCCAAAATCATTAGCTGTTAGGTAAATGCAAATTAAAGCTACAATGAAATATTACTACTTACCTATTATAATGGTTAAAATAAAAAGTAGAAATTATGCCAAATGCTGGTGAGGATGCAGAGAAAATGAATTCCGTATCCCCCCCCACACACACATTGTTGATGGGAATTAAAAATGATATAGCCACTCTGGAAGATAGTTTGGCAATTTCTTTAAAAATGAAACATTAAAATAGCATATGACCAAGCCATTGCACTCCTGGACACTTATACTAGAGAAATTAAAAATATGTCCACACAAAAAACCGTGCATCAATATTCACAGCAGCTTTATTCATAATACCCCAAACTGGAAACTATCTACATTTCCTTCAATCGGTGCATTAATAAACAAACTGACAATTCAATTTATATAACATTCTTGAAATGTTAGATTATACAAATACTGAGCTGATGATTGGTTGCCAGAGGGTAAAGATGGGGTAAGGACGGAGGGAGGTGTTGTGGCTGAAAGTGGTGATGGAAATGTTCTGCTTCCTGATTGTGTCAATATTAGTACTCCAGCTGTGCTATCCTACTATAGTATTGTAAGATGTCACTGTATTAGTGCTAGGGCTGCCTTAGCAAAGTATCATAGACTGTGGCTCAAACAACAGAAATTTATATCTCACCGTTCTGGAGTGTGGAAATCTGAGTTGAAGGTGTAGGCAAGGTTGGTTTCTTCTGAGGCCTCTCTCCTTGGCTTGTAGCTGCCTGTCTTCTGGTGTCTTCACATGGTCTTCCTTCTGTATCAGTCCTACAGGATTAGGACTCACCCTAGCGACCTAGTTTTAACTTAATTACCTCTTTAAGGCCTCAGTCTTCAAATAGAGTCGCATTCTGAGGTACTGGGATTTCAACATATGAATGTGGGGCAAGGGACACAATTCAGTTCAATTCAGCCCCTAGCAGTTACCATGGGCAGAGGCAAACTGAGTAAAGGGTATACAGGGTCTCTCCGTATTATTTCTTAAGACTGCATGTGGACCCACAATTATCTCGAATTGAAAAACTTCTTTAGAAAAAGATTTGTAAAGGAGTTTGATTAAGTAATAAGTCAAATGTAGTGGAAGTGGCTGGACCTTAACTGGAGAAGTAATTAGAATGTGCTCACATTGAACTTTAGTCTTTTCCCTGAGATAAAGCAAAATGTCAGAAGAGAGAAAAAATATCTAAGTGCCTCTGTTTGCTTTATGTATAGAGAGAAGCTTTTTAGTGATGTTAATAGACAGAATTTCTTTAATTCCCAAAACATCATTAGGCTGTATAACTCCATGTATACATTGAATGTGAATTTATTTCATGTTAAAGGGAATTCAGAATCAAAGTTCAAAATGCTTTTAAATGCCAGTATTTAATAATATCAGTAACTACAACTAAAGATCAATTATCTTCACCTGCTGAGATTTCAGGAAAGCAGATTATTTTTGGCTTGAAAACTCCTCATGTTGTCCCTAGTATTTTGAGCCTCAAATGTATACACCTGCGTTTATATTATCAAAGCCAATTCTTTCTTAGCATTTATCAAAAACATCAGATACATAGTGTGTACAACTTCTCCATTTCTCAGGGTATTTGACTACTATCACTACATGCAGGCATCTGAAATCAAACATTTCAGTTCCTGGCTGAATGTGGCTGAATATAAAAATAAAATACTTTTTATGTATATTTTTGTCATCTGATACTACCTTCTGTAGTTTTTCTCAACTGTCTTCTTGAAGAAGCTAACGACCTATTCAAGAAAAATTCGCCATTATCAGGTAAGACTCATTTGTTGGAGTTACTCAGCTGAACTGTTCTAGCATCTGATTCTGTCTTCATGGACTGGAAGAGCAAACCCATTGATCATTAATCCAATCCTGCTCACATAATATCATGGGTTATAACATTTAGCTCTTTCTAGCTTCTGATTCTTTCTTCATGGACTGGAAAAGCAAACCCATTGACAGTTAATCCAATCATGCTCACATAATATTGTGGGTTATAGCATTTAGCTCTTTCTATAATTTTAAATGCCTTCTCTCTATGGTTGTAAATTTTATCCAGGAGAAGGCTCCCTGCAATCTGAGCATCGGCTTGTGTGTATGCTGGGTGGCTGGGGCAGGAGGAGGGTTATTCACTGTTGCAATGTGTAGTGAACTCAGAAGCCAGGCCACCTGGGTTGGAATCCTGGCTCCACCATTTACCAGCTATGTGACTTTGGACCAGTATTTTAACCTCTCTGCATTTGTCTCCTCAGCTGAAAAATGAGGGCGATTGTAGCACCTACCTCCTAGGGGTTTTCCGAAGATTAAATATTTGTAAAGTTCCTTAAATGGCACCTGGCAGGAAGTAAACGCTGTGCCAGTGCAGGCCTTTCGTGCCCCTGTGCTGCAGTAAACCTCCTGCTCCCTGTATGATCCTTGCATCGCCAGTTTGGCTTTGTCTTCAATTAGAAAAAGACAGATAGTGAGAGCAAAGTGGTCTTCATTGGTATTGCAGTGATCTTTACCATAGGTAAGTGGTGGATTGTTGAACATATCTATACATTAAATATTGCTTTGTAAATATGAAAATGTTTTGAAGCAAAAAATCTGAGGTTCACAGAAAATTCCACTTACCAGAGAAATTATGTTAGTCATATTCCTATTGCTCCCATTTCTTCCAGGAAGCCTTCTTGTCTGCCTTCCTGAACCTTATTTTCATTAACTTTTTCCAAAAAACAGTCTACGCTTGGCCCTCTCAAATCTAGGCTCTTTCCCTGCTTGATCTTACCTTTCCTTCTGACACTAGAGGAGAGCAAAGGAAAGGGAGATCATGGAATGCACGTTTCAATGTGGGGATTTCTGTGGCCGCCAAAGGCCTTTCTGAATGAAGTAGCAGGCAGGGTAGGGTCTTCACTCATATCCTGTTCTCTGTGTCCAGACTTCAAGGTGGCAAACTGGCTCATAAAGGAGTATCACTTTTGTGTAGTTTACTTTACATGTTTTAAAATTTAAACCTGAAATTCGAATTCATTTTTTAAAAAATTCATATGACACTTTTTTTCACAGTAACAAGGTTTTATTTTTTCCCCCCGCAGCCCAAGAATTACTGAGACCAAATACTGAGGCCAAAATATGTGACAAAGGAAAAGAATTAACTATGTAAATGCAATTGGTTTAGAATTTCTTAAATACTAGTTAACAAACAAGCTGTGCCTTGGAATTATAACACACCAAAGAGAGACTGTGTTTTCATTAATGGCATAAAGTAATAGTGAGCCTATACAGAAGTTGCTAAATGATGACATTATACATAGGATTTAGTTCTCTGTATTATAATTGTGACCAAACGATAGTTAATATAGGAAGAGATAATAATAGCAAATCATTAACTTGGGCTCTATTTCCTTTTTATACTCTCATTTTCAGGATTACTGATTTAAGTATAGTTTTCTTTTTATGGGTCTACCAATGGTCATTTGTACACGAAGAGAAGTTTCGCTTTCTATGAGACTACTTCACCCGAGACAAAAAGGCACTGTCACCTCTTTAAAGGGAAAAACCTTCCTTAAACAAATGAAACCTTTGGAAAGTCAAGTATAACCAAAAAGATCGAAGAGGAGAGAAGGGAGCTAATTGTCTTGTTATGTACAGTAGACACAGCAAGTGTGTATTAAATGAGGATTAGGAGGAAGGGATGCAGAGCAAGAATCTAGTTCTTTGCCTGTAATCCCAGCACTTAGAGAAGCCGAGGTGGGAGGATTGCTTGAGCCTAGGAGTTTGAAACCAGGCTGGACAACATAGGGAGATCCCATCTCTATAAAAAAATAAAATAAAAAGCATTAGCTGGGCATGATAGCACACGCTTGTAGTCCCAGCTACTCAGGAGGCAGAAGTGGAAGGATTACTTCACAGCCAAGAAGACTGAGATTGCAGTGAGTCATGATCACATGACTGCACTCCAGCCTGGGCTTCAGAACAAGACCCTGTCTCAAAATAACTAAATAAATAAATAAATTAGCTATCACAAGAGAAAAATCAAGTCCAAGAAAAAAGTGCTTCACTCTTTATCTTTAAAAGTTTACTTACTGAAAAATAAGTACATATGTAAAATGAGGATTATGGCCACTTATATATACATTAGAGAAAATTAACAATGACCCAGAATGTAAATCTACAGCATATTTTCTCTCTGTTCTCTAAAACTTGTAACCTAATTGAATCAGCTACGAAGGGAGCCTTTGTAGTTTAGCCTTTTTTGTAGACTTGAATTAGTGTTACCAAAAAGAATTAAATCCAACATTGAAAATATTTTATGTAAAAATTTAATATGGGTTTGAAAACCGTCATCTTGATTGTTCTTACTTGATACCTATCATATGTGTGTGTGTGTGTGTGTGTGTGTGTGTGTATATGCACAAATGGCAATCAAGACTGTTTAGATATTAGTTAATTGGATAAAATCCAATCACAGAATACAAGCCAGATTGAAAATGAGAGTCCATCATGGGATTGGGGATATGGAGACAAAAGCTACACCTCATTAACATGCACAGAATAAACAGTCCTGAGATTTTAGTTTTATCATTATTATTCATCATACAATGTTTGCAAACAGAGTCTCCTGTGGATATGTTGGACTTCTGTGAGTAAATCTGTTAATGGTAATGGGATTTCCACCCACTCAGTGTGCTGAAGATTAATACCACTGTGTTTCGACTTTGCTGCCTTTTAATTGTTTAGCGGACGAACAATTTACTTCAGAGCTCCTTCACACAGTTACACTGTGCCTGCTGATTGCCCCAGAGCTGTCCTTGTCTGTCTTGAAAGGCTACACAGGGGCACACATGGCCAGCTCTCCCTTCCCTGCTGTGCCATGTGGGGTTCACCCTGCAACCCATCATACAACTTCTTACTCCACAAAAATCAACAATGCTTGGGTATGGAGTTCACTACACACACACAAGCATGCTAGCATGCTTGCAGTCACTTCTGAAAGTCTAAGAAATGTTCACGTTTTTGGAAACAAGACCACTCATATACATACAATGGGAACAGAGGTCTTGGCTGGTCAAAACATGTCCCCACCTGTCTACCAGAGCGTGCACCAATCCAGCTTTTGTGTCAGCTGCTTGGGCTTTCCAAAACTGCATGCATTTTGTCCAGGTTAAAACATTCAGTCGGCTTACAGGGCTAATATTTTAGCTTGATGATACATTTACTAGGATTAGTTTGAATTGTTGCTCATTATTGTCCATTGTGCCCTAGACCAAAGGAGTAGTCTCCTCCCTTAGAATTGAGTACAGTGAAGGAAAACATCCATGAGGGGAGGAAAGGAGACAAGTTTGAAGTTTAGGGCATTTCTCAGACCCTGTGCGTACCCTAAGGGCAGGGCAAAGATCAGCATTAAGGCTCCAGCATATGACTGCAGTGGTGGCCAATTTCGCCCATTTTATAGCTTTGCCTACAGCTAGACCTAATAGGCAATCTCTTTTTTTTTTTTTTTTTTTTTTAAATTTTTTTAAAAACATTTTGAGATGTGGTCTCGCTCTTTCTCTCAAGAAAGAGTGCAGTGGCATGAACACAGCTAACTGCAGCCTCAACCTCCCAGGCTCAAGCAATGCCCCTGCCCCAGCCTCCTGAATAGCTGGGAACCCAGGCATATGCCACCACACCTGACTAATTTTTTAAATATTTTTATTGAGATTAGGTCTTGCCATGTTGCCCAGGCTGATCTCGAACTCCTGGGCTCAAGCGATCCTCCTTCCTGGGCTTCTCAAGGTGTTAGGTTTACAGTAACTTTTCAATCTAATCAAAAGATATACTCAGATATAAGTTAGCTGCCCCGAAACCCTCCACAGGATCTTCAAAAGACTGCTAGTGTTCCATCTGAAGACAGAAAGACATGCCCTGCAACATTTTCTGCACATTGAGCTGCACCAAATGAGCTGCCCTGTTGCAAATCACCTTTAAATACAGCGTATTTTTTTTTCAAATGCTACATATTTATTAAGCACACCATTTTTCCTGAGTATGGAACTCTGTTCTCTCTCAATGTTAATCTTTAATGTACAAGCCATCTTATGATAGGGTTTCAAAGTGAACCATGTAATACATTCAATGAGGAACATTTTTCTTATTAAGACTAATTAACAGGTTCTCGATTCCCACAAATGCCTATGTGCTTTACAGTGATTCTCTTTGCAATGACAATATTTAGCCAACCAAAATTTAACCCTTGAGAGTCCTTCATTACCACAGTCAATTGAGAAGTGAGTCATTGATGTTACATCTCTGCTAAGAATAGTCTGCAGATGTGCTTTTAAGGAAAGAGGAATTTAAAAATAAAAGTATTTGACAAGTTCCTGATCAGATGCCTATATTTACCACAACCAAATTAGAAATGTGTTGCACAAAAGTTAAAGTTTATCCTGGAAAATTCCTGAGACATGTTCAGGTTTGACCTCAGAAGTCTTTTTCCATTACTTTGGAAAAACATTTTGACTTCCTTGGGCCATGCTTTTTCTTATAACTCAAAAAGGACTTTTCTTCCTGTGGGCTTTTGACCTCCAACCTCACAGATTGACAATTTATTGTGAAGTACGTGTCATCAGAAATAGCTCAGTGTCATGTCTCTGTGAAAGGACAGCCTCGCTGGCACCAGGCACAGGATTCAGGGGCGACCATCCCGCAAATCACTTCTCTTCTTGGAGCCTCCACTTCCCCTTCTCAAAGCCAAGGTGTTGGACTTGATCATCATTATGGATCTTTTGAGCTTCAAGAGTTGATTGACCCAAATATCACAGAGGGCCCAGTAGCTGGTTCCCTGAGCCCAGAGTCTGTACATTCTCAGGGGGCTCTCAGACACACATGTATACGCACAGCATGTTTTATTACTTCCATTGTTATTTCTGCCCTATTGAGTTTTCTGAACAAGGACATCTATTTTATAAAAGATAGGGGATTTGCTGTTCCTGTTCAGAATACAACACAGAGATTGAATATGTGTTATTCATTGTAAACTAATTTTTAAATGTTTTTGTTAAGGAAGTAAGTTGTGCATAAAAGTAGTGATAATCTCATGTCCAAACTGAATCAAGAGATGACTTTAGCAAACAGCTTATTCGATTTTCTTTTTTATCTTTTTTATTTTATTCTTTTTATATTTATTTTTATTTTTCACCATGTTGGCAAGGCTGGTCTTGAATGAACTCCTGACCTCAAGCGATCTACCCTCCTTGGCCTCAAAATGCTGGGATTACAGGCGTGAGCCACTGTGCCCAGCCTCAATTTCCAATATTAAAGAAGGAGGTTTCTACCTGAAATCAGACTTAGAAGTTTACATGTGATGTTTGAATCAGGGTTAAGTAGAGATATAACTGACAGTCCAGGGATTCTGACCTACTCTCAAGGGTTTATAACATGAGTCCAAAGCTTCCCTCATTCTAATTATGTTCCTAGCTACCTACAAGGTCAGTGTTAGAGTCTTGTGGTTAAAAACCCCACCAGTTCCCCAAAAATCATATGGATCTGAGAGCATAAATGATATAAGAAGATACAGCAAACACTCGTTGAGTGCTAACTGTATAACCTGCACAGTGCTAGTTACTCTACATACATAGTTTTATTTATTGGGAGGCAGTGTTGCATATTGGTGCAGACATGGGCTCTGAAATCAGACCGTTCTTGTTTTGCCTGTGGCTTACAGACTGGCAATGGTGATTCAGATATGTGAACACAAGAATAAGAAATTTCTAAAAGGAAACATTGAGTGAGTTTCAATAAGCAGACAAAGCAGCAGTGTAAAGAATCATGGCCATCTTTTAAAGAAACTAGGGAATTGGGTGAGACTGCAGCTGCAACCTTTCAAGGGAGGTAGGGCCTCTGCAGGTCCTCCAAACAAACAAACAAACAAACAAACAAAAAAGAAGAAGAAGAAGAAGGAGGAGGAGGAGGAGGAGCAGAAGTAGGAAGGAGGAGGAAAGAAACTAGGAACAGGCAGAAACAAGAAGAATAGATTAAAACTGAAAAGGTTCTGGATGCAATCATGAAAGAAGATGTAATAGCCAGAGTCCCTGCAAGAACAAGAGAAGGTGGCTTGAGAATGACTCAGTGAGCAGGGCTCTAGAGACATGTTACCAGATTTAAGAAAGTTAACTAAGTCCCAATTCAATTCAAAGGGGAACACCTAGAGCAATGCACTGAAATAGCCTTGCATGCTCAGGGATAATGACTCACAGTAGTCTTCTTCCTGGCCTGAAGGTTACCAAAATATGTAAATAAGAGGCAAAACACAAAGAGAGGATTGCAGTGGCTCATGCCTGTAATCCCAGCACTTTGGGAAGCTGAGGCGGGCAGATCACAAGGTCACGAGTTCGAAACCAGCCTGGCCAACATGGTGAAACCCTGTCTCTACTAAAAAAAATACAAAAATTAGCCAGGCGTGGAGGTGGGCACCTGTAATCCCAGCTACTCAGGAGGCTGAGGCAGAATTGCTCAACCTGGGAGGTGGAGGTAGCAGTGAGCCAAGAGTGTGCCACTGCACTCCAGCCTGGGTGACAGAGCAAGACTCCATCTCGGAAGAAAAAAAAGAGAGAGAGAGAGACTTATAAAAGAAGATGCGAAGAAATGAGCCTGCCTAAGTCAATTTAAAGAAGAAATTGGTGATCTTCTATGCCTGACAATATGGCTTATTATATAAAGAAAGAAAACCCTCTGGTATAAAAACTCATAAAACATTATATAAAATATATCTTAAAATATTGAGACATAGCTGAGTTGGCAGGAATATAAGGACAAGAGAGGCTATAAACAACAGGAAAGCATTATCCAGAGCAACAAGTATGACGCTAGCTTTTACTCGGAGAGCATCTGCTCATTTCTATTGACAGAGAAACTGAGTTTTAATGAGCCCAAGTAGTGCAAGACACCAATCTGAAATATCCACATAAAGCTGGAACCTCAAAGTGTGGGAAAACTAGGACGGGGGTGAGGGGTGGGAAATGAAGGAAATTGTCTTGCATAGGGACCTTGCGTGATTCAGCCTTGACTCTGAGTAGAGAAGTAAATAAGATTGAAATGTTTCTTGTGAGAATTTCCAACTACCTGCTCACTCTGACATGGACATGTGCCTTAAATTCACATTACTTGTGTGACCTTAGAATCCTCGAGCTAAAAATGTAATTGAATGTACCATGGGTTGATTTTTATCCCCAAGCACCAGTCAGAAACAAACAAATACTCTCTGAAAAATGCACATTAAATCCATGCCTCAAATAATGCTCGTGTATAAAGTCCCAAAGAACATGAGCTCCCTCCCAATCAAAATTCTCTAAACACATAAGGGAACAGACCACCATGAGTGAGAGGCAGAAGACCTCAGCAACAGATTGGCAAAGTCAGCAGATACTGAATCTATTAGATTCAAATATAAAATAAGTATTTTAAATATTTTCAAAGAAGTGAAAGCATGGTTCAGGAATAAGAGACAATCAGGTAGAGTAGGAACAAATACAATTTCTGAAAGCAAAACATTGAAAAACTAAAATAAAATTTGCTTGTGTAGATCAAACAGCAGATTAGATATAGCCAAAGAAGTAATAGGTAAAGTGGAAGAGAAATCTGAAGAAATGCAACACAAAGAGACAAAGACATATAAATTTTTTTAATGTTAAAATACATAGATGATATAGAGTAAAAAGGGTTAACATATATTTAATTGTACTTCCAGAAAAATAAAATAAAGGAAATTAGAGATAGGCTATATTTGAAAAGGTAATAGCAAAGAATTTTTTAGAGTTGATTAAAGATGTCTATCTTCATATTCAAGAAGCCTAATTAATCTTAACAAGAATAAATGGAAGTGAATCCTTAAGTATACACAACAGCATGAAGCTGCAGGACACCAAAAAAAACAAAGATAAATAGAGGAATATAAGGAGCTATAGGGTGCAGAGAAGGACGAAGACAGATTTTTACAAAGAAATGAGTTTTGTTACTAACAGCTAGGATCTCAAGAACAGAAATGGAAGTTAGATGATGTCAAAGTAGTATCTTCAAAGTATGGAGGGATTTAAAAAAACTCTCAGCCTAGAAGTGTGTATCCAGAAAAAAAGTATGTTTTAGTTACAAGAGTGAAATATATTTTCATAAAACAGAACAGAAAATTTAGTATTAACAGATCTTTACTAAAGAAACATAAAATATGTTGAACTCCAGGTAGAATGATTCTATAAAAAAGGTAGAAGATACAAGAAGGAATTCAGTGAGGGCAGGGATAAGAGAAGATTACTGTGTAGGTAAATCTAAGCAAACAGTAGTGGTATTAAAACAATTTTTAAAAGTCTAATTTAGGGGGAGTTAGAATTTAAGGTAGATATAAATTCCTCCAAAAATAATAGCACATTAATCTGGATAGAATCATCAGACTTAAAAGGAGTTATGATGTGGGAATTATTTGGGAGGTGGGCAAATATTCTGATTTAGACCTTAGGTTAAATATGCACATTAAAATTTCTAAGATAATCTCTAAAAGAATACAAATAGAGTGTGTAACTTCCAAACTAGCAGCAAGAAAAATGGAATGAAGGATATATTAATCAATCAAAATGATGATAAGAAGAGCAGAAAACAAGAGCCCAAAAGAGTGGGCAAATATAAAACATAAATTATATATAAGTATATTGAAAATAACAATGATTGTAAAGGAACTGTAATCACAATTAAAACATGAAAGCAATTAGACTCTTTCTACATCTGTGATAACAATAATAATACTCCTAAAACATAAGGATTCAAAAAGACTAAAAGGTAAAAATATGATTAAAAAAAGATAGCTGGTATGATTATTCTAGTGTCAGGAATAAATAGAAGCTGTCAATACAACATAGCTGGTCACGTTGACTCATGCCTGTAATCCCAATACTTTGGGAGGCTGTGGCAGGAAGATTGCTTGAGCCCGGGAGCTTGATACCAGCCTGGGCAACGCAATGAGACCTCATCTCTACCAAAAAAAAAAGTTTAAAGTTAGCCAGGCATGGTGATGCATTTCTGTAGTCCTAGCTACTCTGGAAGCTGAGGTGGGAGGATCACTTAAGCTTGGGAGGTCGAGGCTGCAGTGACCTCTGATTGGACTACTGCACTCCAGCCTGGGTGACAGAGTGAGACCCTGTCTCAACAAAAAATATAAATGACCCAGCCATCCCATTACTGGCAACATACCCAAAGGATTATAAGTCATGCTGCTATAAAGACACATATACACATATGTTTATTGTGGCACTATTCACAATAGCAAAGTCTTGGAATCAACCCAAATGTCCATCAGTGACAGACTGGATTAAGAAAATGTGGCACATATGCACCATGGAATACTATGCAGTCATAAAAAAGGATAAGTTCATGTCCTTTGTAGGGACATGGCTGCAGCTAGAAACCATCATCTCAGCAAACTGTTGCAAGAACAGAAAACCAAATACTGAATGTTCTCACTCATAGGTGGGAATTGAACAATGAGATCACCTGGACACAGGAAGGGGATCATCACACACTGGGTCCTATTGTGGGGAGGAGGGGGGAGGGATAGCATTAGGAGATATACCTAATATAAATGACGAGTTATTGGGTACAGCACACCAACATGGCACATGTATACATATGTAACAAACTTGCACGTTGTGCACATGTACCCTAAAACTTAAAGTATAATAAAAAAAAAAGAAAAAACATAAAAAAATAAAGTACAGCACATTGCCAGTGATAGAAGGTAATTACAATGAAAAATAAATAAATCACCAGGAAAATACAATAGTTCTAAACTTGTAGACATTTAATAATATACCAACAAAATATAAAAGGCAAAGATTTTCAGAAATGTAAGGAATAATTGACAAATTTTAACACAGCTCTCAGTAAATAATAGATTAAGTAGACAAAAATGAGGAAGTATGTAGAATATTTTTAAAATGCAGTTTTTTTTTTTTTTTTTTTTTTTTTTTTTTGAGACGGAGTCTCGCTGTGTCGCCCAGGCTGGAGTGCAGTGGCCGGATCTCAGCTCACTGCAAGCTCCGCCTCCCGGGTTTTTACGCCATTCTCCTGCCTCAGCCTCCCGAGTAAGCTTGATCTAATAATGGGCACATGGGGAGCATTGCACTCGACTTGATAATACATGTTATTCTAGAGTAGTGCATGGATCATTTATGACAACAAACCAAATTCTGGACCCTAAACCAAGTCTCAATATATTTCAGAGTTGGTTTCACATGATACATTTCTTTGACTACAACATTCTGATGTTATAAATTAATTAAAAAATATATAACGATGACTAGAAGAGCAGAAAGCAAGAGGGTTGGTCAGTTAAAAGGTAGAATTCTCAACACAAACAGAAATCATGAATTGAAGTATAGAGCATAATGTAACTTGAAAAATAATTTGGGTGAAATAATAATAAAAGCATTATATATTATTACTTATGAGTAAGTATTACTTATGAGTAACTAAACACTGCTAAAACAGTGTTTAAAAGAAAATTATAAGTTTAAAAATAATATGTTGGAAAAAGAAGAAAGACTCAAAGTTAGTGAGTTTGGTATCAAATTAGGAAGTTAAAATAGAAAATAGTAAGCCCAAAAAAATTTTTTTAAAGAAGAGATTATAATTATGAAAACAGAAATAAGTAAAATAGAAAAACACAATACAAAAGATTAACAAAATTTTTTTCTTTGAAAATAATAACAAATCGACAAATACCTAACAATGATGATCAAAAATTTAACAGGAAAGCACAAATTTTAAAAAGAAATAAAAAGGGGCATTAATATATTTGCTGAAGAAAAGATATTGCTAATAATTTTCTGCCTAAAAATTTGAAAACTTGGTTGAACTGGACAAAGTTCTGGAAAGATACATATTACAAAAGCTGATTCAAAAAGAAATAAATACCACTTTATACTCAGTAGGATGGCCAAGACCAAAAAGATAGACCTAACAATGTTGAGAAGGATGTGAACACATTGGAACCATCAAATATTAATGCTGAGAGTGTCACCTGGTACAGCCATTTTGGAATGCAGTTTGAAACACAGTTCGTCAAAAAGTTAAACACAGAGGCACCACATAAGCCAGCAGCAGTCCCATTCCTAGATATATGCCCAAGAGATTTGAACATATACATTTCAGAAAAATTGGTACATTAAAGTGCATTACTTCTAACAGCCAAAAATAGAAAAGATCCAAGCATCTGTAGATTGATGAGTGAATGAATCAAACATAGTACAGCCATGCAACAAAATATTACTTAGCCTTAGAAAGGAATGAAGTACTGATAAATGCTACATGAATAAACCATGAAAATATCATGCTAAGTGAAAGAAACCAGACACAAAATAGCAAATGTTATATGATTCCATTTATATGAATTGTCCAGAATAGGAAAATCCAAGACACAGAAGGTAGATTAGTGGTTGCAACGGGCTGGAGAGAAAGAGGCATGGGGAGTGGCTGCTAATAGAAATGTGTGGTTTTTTTTGATGGGGGGAAAGGGGGGTGATGAAAACGTTCTGGAATTAGATGGGGGAATGGTTGGACAACACTGAATTGTACACTTTAAATAGGTGAATTTAATGGTAAATAAAATATATCTCAATAAAAAAAGGGGAATGGAAAGTCTAAATGTTCCATAATCACAAGAACATTAATCACTACATTCAAATCTTTCCAAAGAGACATCAGTCTCATTTGGTTTTACAAGTGAATTCTGTAATCTTTAACAAACTATAGGTAAGAAAGTGAATACTACACAACTAATTTATCATGCTAGTATAACACTGACATATAAAATAGCAAAGGAATTCTGAGAAAAAATTACAGGACATGTTTCTTATGAACATGGACACAGAAATTATAAATAAATATTAATAAACTGAATACTGCAGTATACAATAAGAGCCAAAGGCCAGTATCAGGTTAATACATTTGAATATATATTACTATATAATATACCACATTAACAAATTAATGGAGGCACATCTCAATAGATGCAGAAAAACTTCTGATAAATTTCTACAACCATGAGTGAATTTTTTTTTTTAATTCCACAACAAAGGTCCTGTTCAATGATTGAGGTTGTTTAAAAAATCCTTAACAGGAAGAGACATAGGGATTAGGAAGAAACAATACTGTTTGTTTGAAGATTTATAATCAGTTACATTAAAAAACAAAACAAAACAAAACAAAAAAACAGAAGGCCGGGAGCAGTGGCTCACACCTGTAAGCCCAGAACTTTGGGAGGCAGAGGCAGACGGATCACGAGGTCAGGAGATCAAGACCATCCTGGCCAACAAGGTGAAACTCCGTCTCTACTAAAATACAAAAAAATTAGTCAGGCATGGTGGCGTGTGCCTGTAATCCCAGCTACTCAGGAGGCTGAAGCAGGGGAATCACTTGAACCCGGGAGGTGGAGGTTTCAGTGAGCCGAGATTGTGCCACTGCACTCCAGCCTGGTGACAGAGCGAGACTCCATCTCAAAAAATAAAATAAAATAAAATAAAATAAAATAAAATAAAATAAAATAAAATAAAATAAAATAAAATAAAATAAGATAAGATAAGATAAAATAAAACAGAAAGTCTAGGGGAAAATATTAGTTATTCATAGTTCATTAAATTGATGAATACAAGTGCAACTTGCAAAATTCAATTATATTTCCCACCAGAAATAATAGACAATGAAGTTCTCAAAAAGAAATAATATATCCAAAGTAGCAAAAAATGTATCATATCTCAAAACAGATCTAAAAGATGTGTAGGAGTTTTATCTAAAAATTAAGAATTTAATCAGAAACATTAGGAGACATAATAAGTGGAGAGAAATACATGTGAAAAGACTATATTGTGAAGATGTTACTTATCCTCATGGTGATAAATAGGTATTATATAATTCTAATCAAACTTCCTACTGGATTCTGTATATATAACTAGCTAGCTCTGAAATTTATATAGAACACTCAAGAATAGTCAAGACACAGCCAGGCATGAAGACTAATATAAAATTCTGGTAACTAAAATGATGAAGCAATGCAGCAAGTATACAGGAAGGGATTAATGAAATAAAACAGCCAAGGAATGGACCCGTGCATATATGAATACTTAATATATGACAGAATTGGTACTTCATATCCACAAGAATGAAGAATCCTTTGTGATTTGAGGATTAAATATACGTATATTAAAAATCAAAATGGGCCAGGCACAGGGGCTCATGCCTATAATTCCAACACTTTGGGAAGCCGAGGAGGGTAGATGACTTGAGCTCAGGAATTTGAGACCAGCTTGGCCAACATGGCAAAACCCTGTCTCTACCAAAAATACGAAAATTATCCAGGCATAATGGCATGCACCTGTAGTCCCAGCTACTCGGGAGGCTGAGGCACAAGAATCACTTGAACCTGGGAGGTGGAGGTTGCAGTGAGCTGAGAGGGCACCACTGTACTCCAACCTGGGCAACAGAGCCAGACTGTCTCCAAAAAAAAAGGACTCCTGCCTCATAGCACAAAATAAAAGTAATTTCAGATGAATGAAGAAATAAAATATGAAAAGCAAAATAAAACCATTAGGAGAAAGTATAGGAAATGAACTCAGGATATGGATTAATTTCTCTTAAAGTTACAGAAAATGAAAACCATACAGAGAGTTATTAATAATTCAACTACATTAAAAATGAGTACTTTTTCTTTCATCAAAAGACTTCACAAAATGGGAAAGAGAAGTAGATAAACAGTAGATATTTCCAGGAAATATAATTGGCAAAGGATTAGTATCCAGAATATGTAAAGAAGTTTATGTAAAGAAGTTTTAATAATCAACTAAAAAGGCAAATGATTTGGGCATTTCACAGAAGAGGAAATACAAATAACTAATAAACTTTGCAAAAATGTCCTCAAACATTTTAGCAACCATAGAAATATATATCAAAATCATTTTCAGCAAGTTGAAAATTTAAAAGTTGCACAATGCCAAGTGTTGATTAGTATGAGGAGTGACAGGAACTCTTGTGTACTGCTAATGGGAATGTATGTTACTGTATGTATTTTATGTACTATCATTTTAGAAAATAATTTGGCATCATCCATTAAAGTTTAATATACACAGCCCCAAAACTCAGCCATTCTACTTTTATGCATATGCACTAGAGAATTCTTACATACCTATCACTATATAAGTACAAGATGATTCATAGCAGCATTATCTGTAATTATGGCAAAACAACCTAGATGTCCATTGACTATAAAAAGGAAAAAGCAATTGTGACATAGTCATATCATGAAATCCTATACTGCCATGAAAATGAATAAACCACAGCTATATTCACATGTACGAATGGTTTTGGGGGTTTTTTGTCTTTTTTTTTTTTTTTTTTTTTTTGAGATGGAGTCTCGCTCTGTTGCCCAGGCTGGAGGGCAGTGGCACGATCTCGGCTCACTATAAGCTCCGCCTCCCAGGTTCACGCCATTCTCCTGCCTCAGACTCCCCAGTAACTGGGACTACAGGCACCCGCCACCACACACAGCTAATTTTTTGTATTTTTAGTAGAGACAGGGTTTCACTGTGTTAGCCAGGATGGTCTCGATCTCCTGACCTTGTGATCTGCCTGCCTCTGCCTCCCAAAGTGCTGGGATTACAGGCGTGAGCCACCGTGCCCGGCCACATGTATGAATGTTTAAAACACAATGTTGGGTGGGAGAGGCGAATCACAGAAGGGCACTATACTCTGATTATTTTATATGTATTTAATTTTATATAAAGTGACTATATGAATATGTCTGCCCCGTTAATATAAGCGCTTTCCCGAACTAAGGAAAACTTGCAAAATATTTTCTCCCTAAGAGAAAAGGCCCTGGAAATCAGAGTTTAAACTTTCTGGCCTGAAATTATGTCTGCAGGGTAAGTTTTTAAACCATGAACAGATAAGATAAAAGTGGTTCCTCAGAGCATGTGCTATCTAGGGCGGGAGATTAGGGTGGGATCCTTCCCACTTAGCCTGCTGATTGGCCACTATTGCCCCTAGTCAAATCAGAAGATACAATCTGTCCCTCCTCCATCACACACAAAAAGCCTTTGAGATAATGAGAAAAACAATTGTAAGAGTAACTGTTACCACCGTAAGAGTAGCAACAATGTTATTTCAGGCATTTTTACTCATGTACACAGGTATTCAATACCAAGCCTTGCTAAATCGGCTGCAATGCTGTCAGCAATGCCAGCTGCATAAGCCAAATCTAACAGAAAAGGCCTCCGACTATATGCTTCTGAGAATCTTCCAAAGAAAAATCTCCTTGGCTGTCTGGAGCTCTGAGCCATTTCTGTCCGAAGGGCTGACTGATGGACTGAGCCAGTGAGAGATTACCATTCCCAACCTGCAGCTTCTGTGCTGCTGCACTTCGTCCTCCTGCCTCACTCCACCCCGATACTTGGCTCAACCCCCACCCTGAAACTATAGCTTTATTCCCAGGAAGGCAGAAAAAAGCTATGCTGAAAGTTCAACTCAACCATCACGTGGAGGTACCTGGCCCAGTGCAGGCTAACTAACCTTGGAACTTTTATCCACATGTTA
The DNA here is from genome assembly GCF_003255815.1 of Theropithecus gelada. NCBI lineage: Eukaryota > Metazoa > Chordata > Mammalia > Primates > Cercopithecidae > Theropithecus > Theropithecus gelada. The sequence goes on from NC_037676.1 coordinate 57,685,491, forward strand.
CAATGTGCATAACAGGGGCTCAACCTCTCAGCAGGCACAGCCATTCTGCCAGGGTTTTGGCACTGGGAGATGAATCAAAAACTTTAACTGACTGATTTCTTTTCTTTTTTTTTTTTTTGAGGTGGAATCTCACTTTGTAGCCCAAGCTGAAGTGTAGTTGTGCAATCTCAGCTCACTGCAACCTCCACCTCCGGGGTTCAAGTGATTCTCCTGCCTCAGCCTCCCCAGTAGCTGGGATTACAGGTGCACACCACCAGGCCTGGCCAATTTTTTTGTTGTTGTATTTTAGTAGAGATGAGGTTTCACCATGTTGCCCAGGCTGGTCTCAAACTCCTGAGCTCAGGAGATCTGCCCGCCTCGGCCTCCCAAAGTGCTGGGATTACAGGCGTGAGCCACTGTGCCTGGCTAAGTGACCAATTTCAAGAGGGGATCAGTAGTAGTCCATTGTGACCAGCTTGCCCAATAAAGTTTAGGGGACAGTGGCTTTATGTTTTCACCATCAGACGAATACCTACTCAATGACAAGCAAAACTTTTGCCAGACAGTATCTTCTGAAAGAGATTCCTGCAATTATCCAAGGAAACGACCACTTAGGTCAATGGACATTTACAGAGTGAAAGACAGTGAATCTTCAAAGAGCAAACCCTTACAGAAGAGCAATGGTGCCTGCCTCAACTGTATGCTTATTGTCAAAAACCTCAATCCCTCTGTTTAGAAAAATTGGATAGGGAAAAATTCATTAACCCCAGAGAAGTAACTTAGTCCTATCTTTCACCCAATATTTTTGAAATGATGGTATAGCCTACCTGATTGGGAGAAAAAGAAAAAAGGAATGAAGCAACTAATAGTAAAAATACACAAATCTAGACCTATATGATCCAGTGATCTGGACAGGACCTTTATGATCTGTCAGCCAAGAAAGAATCAAAGCCAACTCTAGGAATTGCTGATAATTAAAAGGTAGGTGAGTACAAAAGAATATTAGAAACCATTCTATGTGGCAAGACTGAAAAGAGGATATGACTTCTTAATAAATTAGATAGAAAGTGAGAGCCAAATCCGTACATCATTCCAAGGTTGAGATCACAGATGGCAGATGGACCCTAGGGCTCTTATTATACCTGAGAGGGGAGAAAGGGAAGATAACACACACAGACGAGCCTTTCAAAAAGGTTGGCAAGAAAGAAAGGGAAGACTCCACATAATAACAGGGGTGGAAGTAAAGTTTCCATTCAACAAGTCCTTTGATTCTTTTACACAGTTCTGTACAGCTATGTTAGTATCACTATCTACTATTATCATTATTCTTTCATTAAAAGTTTGTGGAGTACCATGAAATGATATCTGTCCACTACTATATAAAAGCCCTGTAGTCCTCCCTTCACAGAAAAGAAACCGCTAATCACCAGCAGTTCTGTTAAAGACTGCAATAAAATTCAGGCAAGACATTTTTCTTGATAACTTCATTTTTAGAATACTGTATTTTCTACAGTATTTTAAGGGACAACCTATAAGCTCCTTTTCTTTCTAGCTGAAGAATTAGGAGTCTGAGACTGGGGAATTTGAGACTTCTTTAAGTCAGTTTTGATGCTTGGTTTATTAAACTATTCATTTTAAAGAAAGGTAACATTAACCTCTCACAGTAAATTGTGCCTGTCAAATACTTTGATACGATGTCAGTTGGCGAGTGAATGACACCGAGCCCCCACCCTCACTCCTGAGATTGAGTCAGCCCCAGTTACAAAGCTCGCTGGCAAGCAAACTGCCTGTCAAGTTTGCTAAAAAGAACAGCAAAAGTGGGAACAGCCAAGCTTGTACAATTTTGCAGTTTCTTTCTTTCTTTGGTATATTTTTAGGTTGCCAGGAATCGATTTCCTCTTCTCTGCTTTATAAGTTTCTATTCATAAGCCTGGCAATTTATTAAACTTCATTTTATTCACATAAAATAGTCATTGCTCTGGAAAACAGTGACTCAATAAAGCCGTCTTCTTCCCATACACCTGGACTTCTAGCCAGAGAACAAGATGCGGTGTGCACAAGTACCAATCAATGAAATGAAAAACGTTTTGTGAAAAACAAAATTTAGTCTTGAAAATCTGAACATTTCTTTTACAAGTCACTGATTGAAGGGATTTTTGCAATCAAAATGAATCCAGGCAAACCCATGCTACTGGATTTTGATTAATTAAGCCAAAATCTGCACATCTGCGTAATGTCTAGCTCATAAGTGAGATGGATTTAATCAGTGAGGAAAATGTGGTTTGGGGAAGAGGCTGCAGGTGGAGTTTGCTAACTAGCACATTTTATTTATTTTTCTCTTAGTGGATTTCTACTCTTTAGTAAGGTTATTATAATCCTTGGTTTTCTGGTTTCCTGCCCACTATTCATCTCTCCCACTAAAGATCTCCCACATGCCCTACATAACAATAATCAATTAAAATGCAGTAGTCAACCTGGTTGGCTGAAGCTTTGCTTCATAGAGCAGAGATGAAGCTAGAAGCCACATTTTGTGCATTATGTCTATTCCTAGCATCGTAAAGAACCATGGTGAACCAACCAAGACAGCCATGTATACAAATAAACAAAATTACTACAAATAAAGAAAAATAAAGAGAGTGTCAGTGGAAGGATAAGCAACTGCCTGTGACTCTGTGATTGAGGCCTTACATACCCAAAAGAGCATTTAGCATTGAACTCTTCCAGTAGCCCTAAAATCCAATGTTATGACTTACTATATAAATAATAAATGACTTGAACTTTTAGCCACGGTGGTATTAAGAGATTAGCAAATCCTCTCAGGTTAAAAAAATAATAACATATAAAGTTGGACAAAATTGTCGAAAATTGATGAAAGGTGATAAATTGAGATATTTATTCTTATTTTATTTTATTTTATTTTGCGGTAGTTCTCTCTTTATATAGACTCTGGTTCTAGAAACAACTCGCCTGCAGCCGGCTGGCTGGGCTATTTACAGGCCCATTGTGGGCTGTACCTTGGCCACCTCCCCGCACGCACGGTGCTCAGCTGTGACGCCAAAATAAGTTAGGGCCGGCCGGGCAGGGCGGGGCGGGGCAGGGACCGGGCCTGTACACACAAGTGCTGGGGGCTCGGGGCCTCAATACTGCCGAGCGCCGGGCCGGGGCTGTAAACAGGGCCAGGGCGGCCCTACCCACCCCTAGTGGTCGGTAACGACTGGAAGCAGAGCAGCCAGGCAAGTCCGGGAGGCTCAGGCCTCCGACAGGCGGCTCTGGATCCGGTCCACCCACTGCTGGACCGAGGGCACGTCCTGGGCACAAAAGTTGTAAACGAGACGTGTTGTCTTCACGTCAAAGAAGGCCTTCTCATCCACGCTCTTAGGGGCGCCATGGTGGACGTGCCAGGTGCCACAGCCTCCACCTCCACCTCCACCAGGTCCATGACACCCTTGCACTCAGTGTCCACACGGTGGCCGTAGTAGCGCAGCTGGTGCTTGGTCTTGTCCAACATGAACCAGCGGGCCTTCCAAGGCTTCATGAAGGCCTCCTTCTTGTACAGAGTGCCCTCATAGGACCTGTTCTCACTCTCAGCTGTCTGGAACTGGCTGTACAGGGTGCTGGTGCTGCAGTGGGCAGCCTGGTGGGAGCCAGATGCGGTCGAGCCACTTCTCTGGTCCCTCTCCAGGCTGAGGCTCAGGGTGGAGCCCAGGGGTTCCTCCTGCTGGTACATAACCAGCGAGCAGCGGTGGTGGGGTGCAGGGGACGCTAGGAGGCAGCTAGGGGTGCCACGTCCATCTGGCCGGGCTTCAAGGCACTGTGCAGCCTCATCCGTTCCCAGGTGTCCTTCCAGCGCTCAGCGGGTCAGCCCAGCTCTGTCTCCAGCCTCTGCAGCTCCTCCAGCAGGCGTGAGATGGCGTCAGGCTGGGCTCCGGGGCAGCTGTGGTAGCAGGCCACACCATACTGCGCCTGCTCTGGGGAGTGCCTCCCTCAGACCATTCTTCCTTTGGGGCTCAGGGGGCCCCTGGGCCAGTTTCTGGTTATAGGGAGGGCCCTCGGCCAGCATCTCCTCAGTGTAGAAGTCCTACACCTTCAGATTGGACACGTTGCTGTAGGTCCGCAGGACCTCTGTGTCCTAGGGTGCATGCATGTAATTGTGGAACATGGGTGTCCTCTTGCTCATCCGGTCCACACACAGACCTGCAAGGCAGCTGGCCCCTGCGCTGCCCCTTCTCTTACAGCAGCCCCAGCTCAATGTGCTCATAGTCAGAGTCCAGCAGGAAGGTCCGGAAACAGCGAGACACATGGTGGTAGCCCAGGAACTTGAGGTAGAACTGGCTGAACTCAAACTCCATGGGGAACTGCAGGTGGACCTGGTGTAGGCAGTCCAGGAACTACAGGAAGATGGTGTGAAGCTGCTGCTCTGTCCAGCCAGAATGTGGTCTCTCCAGTGGCTGAAGCGATGACTGAAGGACAGCCACTCCTTCTCCACCAGCAGGCAGAACCCCTCCAGCATGCGGTAGAAGGGGTCTGACAGCAGCTGCACCAAGGATACCACCTGCGTGGTGATGGCCCAGCCATCCTCCAGGCCCATCAGCACAGAGGAGCTTGAGTACAGGAGCTCCCCACCAGCACCAACACCTGCAGCAGCTTGTGGATCTGAATCAGCCACTCCAGCCCTCCAGCAAGGGCAGGAAGGAGGCTAGGCTGGGCTCAGCAGCAGAGCAGCCTGGGACACATGCCTTCAGCAGCTTCTTGAAGCTAGCCTTCACCTGCCGCTCCTGGAATACCTCAATGGGCACCAGCTCCCACTGCTGCAGGGGATCTGGCCTCACACTCTTGAGTTGGACTTTGTCCCCGAGGATGTAGAGGTCTGCTCGCTGCAGCCACAGGAAGTCCTGGTTGGGGGGCAAGGGGCAGCCGTTGGCCTGGGGTGGGGCCAGCACGTCTCTGCCAGCTAGCCAGGTGCCCACATTGGCACCAAGCCCACTGCTGCGCCCACTAATCCCGACACTGCCCCCACTTACCTCGGGGTGCAGTCAGTCTGGAGGCTGAGGCTGCCATGGGGTTGGACAGTGTGGTGACCCTGGCTCTGGGGCTGGGAATGTGGCTGCCCATGTAGGCTGAGGAGAAGCCGCTAAATGTGTTGCGTTGGGATGCACCGGAGTAGCGGGGCATGGAGCTGACCACAGCCTGCAGGTACTTCTTCTGCTCCACGCTACTCGAGTCCGCCTGGAACTGGCCTGGAGAAGGTGCGTTCTGGGCCTTAAAGAGGCCGACGACACCTATGCCATGCAGGCTCCCAGAACGCAGCAGTACTGCCTTGGACCGCCCGCTGCCCCAGCAGACCCCGGGGAAGCAGTTCTGGCAGTAGCAGTGGGACACATGCTGCAGGGCGTTGTCCTGGACACTCTGGGGCGCGATCAGCAGCCCCGGGTAGCTGCAGTAGGTGGTATACATGCGGTTGACCGGAGAAATGCAGAAGGATTCAGACTTGACCCAGCTCAGGCGGCTGCTCAGGGTGCCCAGGCCGAGGTACTGGTAATCACGGCAAGTCCTTTCCACCAGGAGGCTGCTCATGGTCATGCGGTCTGAGGGCTTCAGGGCTGAGGACGGGGTCAGCGTGCTGGGCTCCAGCTCCTCAGACACTGAGATCTCATCCTCCTGGTCCTCAGGAGGCTGGCCCCAGCGCTCCTAGCTTGGGGGGTTGTACTTCTTGCGAGCGACATGCTGCCGCCCAATGGTCTTCTTGGCGTTTTTAACCAGGTTCCGGGACAGCGTTCTGAGGGAAAGACCCTTGTTCTTGGTGACACGGGGTGGCCTGCCCAGTGTGTAGGCAGAGCCCAGGGTGAAGGAGAAGGTGGCCCTGACATCCATCGTGTACCGCAGCTTATGCAGCTGCTTGCAGAAGGGCTTGACACTGTCAGACCCCACCTTGTCATCAAAGGCCATTTTCAGCAGCTGGAATGTGCAGGAGCGCAGCTGCAGCCCGTCCTGCAAGAGCTGGTCCACAGGGGTCTGGACGCTGATACACATCTCCTTGGTCAGCGCGGCCACCGGGAAGGAGCGGAACACCACCTGCTCCCCCACCAGGGGGTCTGTGAGCATCCCTGTGAAGATGACGTGGTACGTGATGAGGAAGACGGTGCCCTCAGCTGGGAGCAGTGCTGGCCCCCCTGCACTGCCCCCGGCACCCTCCTCATGCCCATCCGGTAGCAGGTAGATGCGCAGGCCGTCCAGCACACACTCCTCACCAGACAGCAGGCGCGGCCTCAGTAGCTTTGGTTTCTGGGTGGGCATCAGCCTCCAGTTCTCCCGCTGCACAGCCTTCAGAGTCTCGATGTGCATCTGGATGATGTCTGGCACCATGACATGCAGCCCCTTGAGGTGGTCACTGGTGACCCCACTCTCTGTGCAAACCTTGTTCACAAAGCGATTGATGAAGCAGAACACAGCCCCAGCTACATTGCAGGTCTCTGTGTCCTCAAAGCCGCTCCCCGTGTCATAGCTCTTAGCCACACTGCCAGCCATGCTGTTGGGGACCAGGCTGTTGCTGGCGCTCTCTAGGTCTCCCAGCCTGGGAGCTCCTGAAGCAGGAGGCTCTTGCTGCTGTCCAGGGGCAGCAGGAGGTAGCTCATGCGGTTGGCATAGTGGATGGCCTGGCTGAACACCATGCTCTCCTCTTTCTGCATCAGTTCCTGCTGCTTCTCACCGCTCAAGGATGGCCACAGGCACCACTGCTCAGAAGCCACGTCTAGGGCAGAGTGCTTGCTCGTCCTCCTGGGAAGGTGCCTCCCCAACCTCCTGGGCCGGGGCCTGGTCCTTGGTTGGCTCCAGATAGAGGGCCCAGATTTGAGTCTGCGTGTCCCAATAGAACATGGCCTCCCAGAATTCTGGCATGCTCCACACCACGTGCTCCTGCACACAGCTGTAAGAGAACTGCCTCACCCCTCCGGCTCAGCTTCCAGCTTCGTGACCAGAGGCAGCAGAGCAGCCAAGATGTCATGCTCATCCAGAGAAGTGCAGTCCTGCAGGCAGCAGTTCATCATATGGATGACAAAGTCAAACTGCTGGTTATCCAGGACCGCCCAGTTCTGCTGCACATACAGGTGCAGCTCCTGGGCAAGGCAGTGGCGGGCAACTCGCCTCTTCAGGGCCCTCAGCACGGCTGGGAGCAGCTTCTTGGCCTCAAGCATCTTCCCCTCAAACTCATGGGAGATGCAATTGCCCACAACCTCCGGCCGGCCAGCGCTGTTGACCTGCAGCCTACTGCACCGATCCAGTATGGCAGTCATGCGGGGCCCTGAGGGCCCTGTGGTCCTCCTTTCAGCCTTCATGGCTAGGTGTGCCCCTTGCATCTTGGCAGTAGCCTGGTCCACGATCCGCTGCATGGTGCCCTCATCCAGCTAGGGGAAGGGCTGGAGCGCCCATCGCAGATGGCTGCTCTCACCCGCCTCTGTACCTTGTGCATCGCCAAGTCTGGGTACAGGTTCTCGTTCTTGTAGAGCTGCTCTGCCAGTTCCTGGATGTGACGCAGGACACACTGGGGGTGGTTCTCATCCGCCCGCCTGCATGCCACCTCGTGGACCACCAGCTCATCAAACAGTTCCGTGGGGCAGTACGGGACCCCACGCTCCAATATGAAGAGAGCAAAGGCCATGCCTTCCAGCACCTTCATCAGGAAATCGTCCTCCACCAGCCCACACTGGCCCAGGAAGGCTGCCTTATGGAAGTGGACGACAGGCTCCGGGTGAATGTGCATGACGTGCAGGCACCAGAGATAGCCCTGCAGCAGCCGATCGAAGAGCTGCCGGAAGATGGCATACAGCTCTTTGTCCTGCATCTTCAGGGAGGAGGGGGACGTCGTGGGTGGAGGGAAGGCAAGGTCAACCAACTCCAGCTCCAGGTCCAGGACCATGCTCAGAACACTGTGCGTCTGACTCTGCGGTGGCTCTAGCAAGGGTGGAATGTGCACACACTCAGGGATGGTCACTGTCCCTCCATCCAGATCAGCAACGATCACATCTAGCAGCTCCTGGTCTCTGCCTAGAGGGCCGCGTTGACCCCGATGATGAAGCGCATGGGTGTGCTGAGGACCTCCAGCAGCTGGGCCGGCAGGATGGGCACATAGGTGAAGCTGTATCTGAGAGGAAACAGCAATGCTAGGAGGCCCCTGCAGGCATCAGCTAGCTGCTGGTAGCTAGGGGACAGGAAGAGAACCTTGTGCTCTGTGAGGGCGACACAGGACAAAGACAGCACATTGGTGATGTCCAGCTGGCAGAAGAGCAGAGCCACGCTGCAGCTGCTGATGGGCAGTGAGTCGGCCAGTGGAGTCTGGATGACCTGCCAATCACCAGCCCCCAAAGAGATCGTCCTCTGCGAGCCCCCAGCCAGGGGCACAGTGCATGTCAGCAGGTTCCTAATTACATTCCCTGGGAACACATTCAGGCCCTCCATGTGGATGGCATAGATGAGGCAGAGGCCGTTCCTGAACACCTGTGTGGTCAAGTCGCTACACCAGCACCAGCGTCTTTGGGGCAAACATCTGGGCATATGGGGCAGGCTCTGTGGGCGACAGGTGCGTCTGGCCTCCCTCATCCTTCTCTTCCTCCCTTTCTGTGGTATCCTGAGCACCCATTGTTTCCTGCTGTGAAGGCTCCACCGGCTCCCAGAAGGTCAAGCAGCGCAGTAGTGGCGCTCTGAGTTGATGTCGGTGAGGACAGCAACAAAGGTTGGTGTATTCCTCTTCAGAAAAATTAATCAGAATTCAGAGTTGACATAATATATTATCTAAAATTTCCCTTTTTGGGCAAAACAATTACTAAGCATGCAAATAATTAGGAAAGTATGATCCATACTTAGGAAAAAAAGTAATCAATAGAAATTGACTCAGAGTAGCAGCCGGGCACAGCGGCTCAAGGCTGTAATCCCAGCACTTTGGGAGGCCAAGGCGAGTGGATCACCTGAGGTGAGGATTTCGAGACCAGCCTGACCAATATGGAGAAACCCTGTCTCTACTAAAAATACAAAATTAGCCCAGCGTGGTGGCGTGCACCTGTCATCCCAGCTACTCGAGAGGCTGAGGCAGGAGAATCACTTGAATCTGGGAGGTGGAGGTTATAGTGAACTGAGATTGTGCCATTGCACTCCAGCCTGGGCAACAAGAGTGAAACTCTGTCTCAAAAAAAAGAAAAAAGAAAAAAAAAGAAATAAAGAAAAGAAATAAAGAAATAAAAAGAAAAAAAGAAATTGACTCAGAGTAGATCTAGATGATGTATTTGGCAAACAAATAATTAACAAAATGCATGATGTCTATGATTCAATAAATAATCTTTACAGAGAAATAGAACCCAAATATTGGAAGTGAAAAAGAACCAAATAGAAATTCCAGAGTTGAAAACTATTTTCAATATGAAGATTTTGCTTGTTGTATCAACAGCAAATTTGAGATTAGGGACGAAAGAAGCAGTAAATTGAAATATAGTTCAGTAGAAACATCTCAATTTGAAAAGTACAGACCTTTTTTTGAATAAGCATAGCATCAGAGGCATGTGGGGCAATGTTAAGCCTACCAACATATGTGAAATAAGGGTCCCAGAAGTAAAAAAGAGAGAGGAAGGGGAAAATCATTTATGTGAAAAAATAATAGCTAAAATCCTCCAAAATTTGATGAAAGGCTGTCTACAAATATTAAAAGCTCCACAAACTCAAAATAGGATAAGCATATCAGAATTCACATCTAAATCAATGACTGAAATACAAATACAAAGAGAAAATCTTGAAAAAAGTAAGAGAAAAAATGACTCATCAGGTATGGAAAAAAATATGACTTTCATTGGCAATAAAATCCTCTGCATTTACCATCTTCAATTCGTTCATGCAACCTGATTCCTCCTGAATGCTGGACAAGGTCCCAGGTGTGGGTGCAAGAGGCTGTCACACTGACCCTCCACTGAGCTGTCCAATACTTAAGCCATCCACGGGTGGCAAAACTAAAAGAGCACACTGTGACGCATGCCCTCTGGGGCTCCAGGGGTCATGGGCAACTCCTAGACACTGCCACATGGAGTTCTGCTCCTGCTGACTTAATAGCTGACTTATCACTATAAACAGTGAAGACCAAGAAGCAGTAAAATGGCATATTCAAGTGCTGATTTCTTTTTCCTTTTTTTTTTTTTTTTTTTTTTTTTGAGACTGAGTCTTGCTCTGTCACCCAGGCTGGAGTGCAGTAGAGCAATCTCCTCTCACTGCAAGCTCCGCCTCCCAGGTTCATGCCATTCTCCTGCCTCAGCCTCCTGAGTAGCTGGGACTACAGGCGCTGCCACCACGCCCAGCTAATGTTTTGTATTTTTAGTAGAGATGGGGTTTCACCGTGTTAGCCAGGGTGGTCTGGAGCTCCTGACCTCGTGATCTGCCCACCTTGACCTCCCAAAGTGCTGGGATTACAGGATGAGCCACCGTGCCCGGCCATGCTGAATATTTTTAACTTTCAACCAAGAATTCTGTGTCCATTGAAACTATTCCCCAAAAAATAAAAGCAAAATAAACATATTTCCAAGTAAACAAAAACTGAAAAAATGCATTACTAGAAGATTCGACCTAGAAGCATCACTAAAGGAAGCAGTTTAGGCTTAATAAAATATTCCCAGCACCTTAGGCTTAATAAAACATACCCAGATAGAAACTAAAATTCATGGGGAGGAATGAAAAGCACTGGAAGTGGTAAAATGTAGGTAGATTGAAAGACTCCCTTTTCCACTTAATTTCCTTTTGAAAATAGACATTTTAAACGTTATTGTAAAGTTTTATTGTTAAGTATGTTATACATACACACAGAGTTAGATTTATGGATATGTATGTTTTATTTATGACACTAATAACTCAAAGAAGAGGAAAGAAATGGAACTATATTAAAGTTGCTGTATTTTACTGGAATTATGTTAGCATTAACCTGAGGTAGAGCTACACACTAAAAATCATAAAACATCACTGTGAGAAATTTAAAGATCTAAATGAAAGGAGATGTACCATGCTCATTGATTGAAAAACAGTATTGTTAATATGACAGTTCTCCCCAGATTGATCTATAGCTGAAACTCAATCCATATGAAAATTCCAGGAGCATTTTTTCATAGACATGGACAAGCTGATCAAAAAAAAAAAAAAAAAAGTATATGGCAATGGAAAATACTTAGAATAGCCTAAACAGGTTTGAATAAGAAATACAAATTTGGTGAATGTACATTTGAAATGAGATCATTCCCTTGATCCCTTCATGAGACTTGTGAAGGGATTGGCTTGTTTACTCAGCCCACAGGTCTCAACCCCTCATGGGAGGGGAAGCACGCAGGTGAGTGGGTGCAGAGGCTAGGATGAGTGCTTCTGGGCAACCAGCAGGAGCAGAACTCCATGTGGTCCCGTGGCAGTGTCTAGGAGTTGCCCATGACCCCTGGAGCCCCAGAGGGCATGCGTCACAGTGTGCTCTTTTAGTTTTTCCACCCGTGGATGGTGTAAGTATTGGACAGCTCAGTGGAGGGTCAGTGTGACAGCCTCTTGCACCCACACCTGGGACCTTGTCCGGCATCCAGGAGGAATCAGGTTGCATGAACGAATTGAAGATGGTAAATGCAGAGGATTTTACTGCCAATAAAAGTGGCTCTCAGTGGGATGGGGAGCTGGAAAGGGAATAGAGTGGAAAGGTGGTCTTCCCCTGGAGTTCAGCTGGGAATATCCCCAGACAAACTCTTCTCTGAGATCCCACCATCAAGCTGTCCCTCTGAAATCAAGCTGCTTCTCACTGACGTCAAGCTGCTGCTTCTCTTCTCTGCTGCACTGCTCTGCCCCTCTGCCAGTAGCCTAGGGTTTTTATGGGTGCAGGATGGGGAGTAGGGCAGGCCTTGGTGGTTTTGGAAAAGGCAGTATTCAAGTGGGAAAACAGAAATGCACATTCTCACTTTAGGTCACAGGTCCAGGCTTGAGGGTGGAGCCCTCACCAGGGACTCCACCTTTTTCTACCTAGTACCTCCTGTTCATATCACACTGACTAATTTTGATACCAACCATAAAGCTACAGTAATCAAGAGTGTAATAATATTGGAGTAATAAAGACAGGCAAATAAATCAAAGGAACAGAATATGAGTCCAGAAATAAACTCTCACCTTTATGGTCAATTGAGTTTTGACAAAGGGACCAAGACAATTCGATGGAAAAGGAGAGTGGTTTCAACAAATGATGCTAAAACAATTGATATTCATGAGAAAAAAATGATCATAAATCCTTGGCTTATATTAGACACAAAAACTACTCCAAAATAGAACATAGACCTAAATGTAAGAGCTAAAACTATAAAATTTTAGAATACAACAGAAGAAAATCTTTCTGACCTTAATTTAGGCAAAATTTTATTTGATTGGATGCCAAAAGTGTGACTCATTAAATAATATAATTGGAAATTGAACTTCATAAAAATTTAAAAATTCTACTTTTCAAATGCCAACTTTAGAAAAATAAAGAAAACCATAGACTGAAATAAAATATTTGAAAATAACATATCTAATAAAGGACTTGTATCCGGAATACATTAATAACTCTTATAACTCAATAATATATCAAACAATTCAATAAAAATGATAAAAGTTCTGAACAGACATTTCACCAAAAAAAAAAAAAAAAAAACCACCTACACAGAAATTGCTCACAAGCTCATGAAAAGATACTAAACATCTTTAGTAATTAGAGAAATGTAAATTAAAAGCACACACCCACTATAATGACTGCAATAAAAAAGACTGACAATACCAGGTGTTGGTATGAATGTGAAGAAACTAGAACTCTTATCCATTGCTAGTGATGAAGTAAAATGGTACAGTCACTGTAGAAAACAGTTTTGTGGGGTTTTTTTTAAGTTAAATATTAATAATATTAATGTATGACCCAGTAATTCCATTCCTAAGTATCTTCTCAAGAGAAATGAAATATATCCATACAAAGTTTTATCCACAAATATTTCTAGCAGAATTATTCATAATAGCCAAATACTAAAAAAAAAAACAAAAAAAACAAATGCCTATCAACTGGTGAATGCATAAACAAAGTATAGTATATTTATACAATTGAATACTATTCAGCAATACGAAGGAATAACAACTGATAGATACAACAATAAAATGAACCTTAAAAATCTGGTTAATAAAAGAAACCATACACAAAGACTCCCTATTGTATTACTCCCATTACACGAAAATTCTAAAAAAGGTAAAACCCCAGAAACAGAAAGCAGATCAGTGGCTGTCTGAAACGGGATGGAAGTGAGAATTGACTGCAAACAGGCATGAGGGATTTTGGAGTGATAGAGTATTCTCAAATCGGATTATGACATTGGTTGTGCCACTGAATAAATTTTTTCAAAATCATTGAATCATGTGCTTAAAACAAGTGGATATTATGGCATTAAATTATGCATCAATGAGGCTGTTTTAAAAACCAATAGATATTTATCAAAGAAAATAAAAACAAGAAGTATGGAAAAGCACATTCTTTACCATCTTACTATCCATATAATCAGTTGCCACTTTGGTTTAAATCTTTCCACATAATATATGATATACCAGAATGTGTTGAATCAGTCTACTATGACTGGAGTTTTAGGTTGTTTCTAGTCTTTTATCAGTAAATGATTCTAAAATAAACATCCTTATACATATATTTTTTTATTTGGGTATCTGATTAATACCTCAGGATAAATTCTCAAGATTGGGCTAAGTTATTTAATAAAAAATTTATTAGTTTTTGATTGCTGTAAAACAAATTACCACAGACTCAGCAGCTGAAAACAGCACATGTTTGTGACCTCACAGTTTCTGTGGGTCAGGGATCTAGGCAGGACTTGGCTGGGTTTTCCACTCTGTGTCTCACAAGGCTGCATTCAAGGTGTCAGCCAAGACTGCAGTCTCATCTGGGCACAGGGTCCTTCCCAAGCTCCCTGTGGCTGGTAGAATGCAGGTCCCTGTGGTGATAGAACTGTCAGCTCCTAGAGCTCAGTCGCCATTCTCTGCCATGTAGCCATTGCCACAATAGGACAGTGTGTGTCTCCAAGGCCAACGGACAGCATCTGTTCCTGCTTCCTGTCACTTGCCTCCAAACTCTTTTTTAAAGAGCTCATTTGGTTAGACCAGACCCATTGAGGATAATCTTCCTTTTGGTTAACCCAAAGTCAACTGATTAGGCACCTTCATTACATTTGCAAACTCTCTTAACCTTTGCCGTAGTCTGTAACACAATCACAGGAGTGCTATCCCTTCATATCCACAGTCTCTCCCTCACTCAAGGGGAGGGGATTGCACAGGTGTGTGTATTGAGTTAGGGATTGGCGAGAGTGGGGACTGGGAACCATCTTAGAAATCTCCCTCACACAAAGAATTTGCACATTTGTTAAGATTATGATTTAAATTGCCAAATTTTCTGAAGAACATTTATACCCCATCGGTAAAGTGCTAATTTCCCCAACACTGGGTATTACCATTATGCTTAATCTTTGCCAAAGACAGGCAAATATTGTTGTCTTGGGACCACTGGGCAGAGATTGTGACAGTGAGAGAACAAGTATTGAATTCTTTGATTAATAGTAAGATTATTATGGCCTTTGGCAGGTTTTGCTTTTCTTTTGCAAATTACCATTCAATTTATGTGGTTGTTTTCCTCTAAGGGTAATTCTCTGTTACCTGTCTTTTAATAACCTCATGTTGAATATTCAGAATATTTACTATTTATGGTTTCTATAGTATTTTCTTTCGGTGTCTTAAAAATTGGGTTACGGAGCCTTATGCCATGTAAAAATTTTTAACTTTCATAATCAGATCTATTAACATTTATGGTTTCTTTTTTATGCTTTAACATATTGTTTGCACTTTTCATTTCTAAAAAGAGAGAAGCAAATAAATCAAACGGGATTTCCAGTTTCCATCATAGAAGACAGGAACTATAGAGTGGGAAATCATGTACAAAGATGTTTCTCATAATGCACTGCCCATCCATCTTCTGATTGTTATGTAAACCAATTCTTAACCTACGATATCCAGCCAGAGAGATGAATGTATCTTTCCTCTAAATGACTTGGTTGTGGGAAATATACCACATCATTCTGTTAGCTTTCAGGACCCAGGGTGTCAGCTTCAATTATTTTTTTCATTTCTTGTCTTGGGCTGTCAGATTATAGCTCTGAGTATTTGAAAACAGAAGTATGAAACCAACTTTTTCTAAAGTATTTAGTTTTGATCTTGAGTTTTATCCCCATCTCTGAGCACGATTTCCATATTATATCTAATTTTTTTTCTTAATATGGGACCTAAAACATGTCTTATTTTAAAAAAATACATTGGATAATCAAGAAAGTATGGCTTTTAGGCAAGATCACTTCTCCCTGCTGTATTTAAAAAATAATGATGAAGTATTTCCTTGACAGAAACAAAATCAGCTTGTATCTATTAAAAAGTTGGCTCAAATCTCTCCTTTTTTCATAGATGAATGAATCATAATATAAGGATATAAGTTTCTTAAACCTTCCTTGAAGTCTCAGGCATTAAATGTCCTCATCTATAAAATGAAAAAGTGAAACAAGCTGACCTCTAAGGTTCCGGTGAAATCTAACACTCTGATTGTCTTGATGTTTGACTCGAGGTTTTCTGCTTATGTTCTTTCTTTGCACTTTTCAAATTCCCAGTCTGAAATCCTGCCTTCAAGGTTTTTCCTCTTTTCGTTTTCAGATTCTGACTATGCATTCTTGTAAGACGTTCCATTGTCACTTCCAAGTCAAATATTCAAAACCAAACTCTTGCTATCCCTCTCAAACTACTTGGTTTCCGTATTTGTTGGATTTGTACCATAGTCCTTGGTATGCAGGCATGAAGAAAGGAATAATTTTTCATCATCTTTCCCTCGCCCCATAGCTAATCAGTATCTAAGGCCAGAATATTTGTCAACTGCAACATCTGTCTCCCTGCCTTTTTCCAATTCCTCCAAACACATTAGTTTCTGAGCCACAATGTGTCCCTCCAGGACTCAATGTTGAAAGTTCTTTATCTTCTTCAAGTTTCCTGATACGATGACTCCAAAACACCATAGCCAGGTTGACATTCCTGTGGTTCCCTATTTTTTGTTAGATTAAGAACAATGGCAATGAAACCCCTCCACAATATGTCTTAGTCTGGCTTTTCACACTTCTTTTTGTCTTCCCCGTGCTTATGCCCAGTGTCTTAGCCTCCCAAGATCCTTGCTATTAATATTTCCTGATCACACACTCTATTTTGCCATTTCCTGCCTTTTAGGGTTGATTTTGAATTTCTATTTTCAGTGTTTAAAGTTTCTGTAAATGTTGGGATATTGACTTTAGCTAAAACAAACAAAAAATAACAAGTAATCACTTTAAATCTGTATCCTACTTCCAAGAAACAATATTTTCATTGGTGCCAAAATAATATATTCCATGTTAGTGTAATGCAGTAGAACTTAAAAAAAATTAAAAGTCTATGTAGAAGACAATGAGGATTGAGTGTGTTAGAGCTGTATGGAATCTTGGGCGGCTCTATTCCCATCTTCCACTTCTAAGGATCAGCAAAGCCAGTAGGCTGACTGTAAGCTATGAGCTAATTAGGAACAAATCTTATACTAAAGATTTGAATGGTTTTCTGTTGCTCAGGAAACTACCGAGTTCTGCCCTTTAACAGGACCTGGTCAGTCATTCACTCAACAGACAGGTTTTCAGAGCCTGCAATGTATCATGTACTGGGTCCTAAGAGTTGAAATATTTAAAATGGCCCCGTTTTCTAGAAATGCAGTCTGGGAGAAGGAATTACACATGGACAAATAAGTGTAATAAAAATTGCCATGATAGAAATGGTGCATTGTAGACACAAAGGAGGAGGTCCTCAGCTCTATCTGATGTAATAGGGGAAAGTAAAGGGTTTCATAGATAAAGTAACCCTATGGGCTTAATGTAAAAAGGTAAGTAATTTTCACCAGGGTTGACTAGCAAAGAACCATTATTACCAAAGGCACAGAAGCATACGTTCATTTGATAATATTGGGGGTAAATGCAAACAATTTAGAATTCTAGAAGTTAAGGTACAAGACAAGGTGATATGGTTTTTGACTGTGTCCCCACCCAAATCTCATCTTGAATTGTAGCTCTCATAATTCCCTGGTGTTGTGGGAGGGACCCAGTGGGAGATAATTGAATCATGGCAGCAATTTCCCCCATACTGTTCTCGTGGTAGTGAATAAGTCTCACGAAATCTGATGGTTTGATAAGTGGGAACCCCTTTCACTTGGCTCTTATTCTCTTCTCTTGTCTGCTACCACATGAGACATGCCACCATGATTGTGAGGCCTCCCCAGTCATGTGGAACTGTGAGTCCATTAAACCTCTTTCTTTTTATACTGTCAAGTCTCAGGTATGTCTTTGTCAGCAGCATGAAAACAGACTAATACACAAGATATATCAAAATCAAATTTTTTAAGCAAGGCAAGCCCCCAGTTATGAAGGGACTTACATGTCCTACAAAGAAGTTTGGAGCAATAACTATCATTATCATTATTATTAGTGAGTATGTATCAGCTTCTCATTATGATTTACAGATCCTGCCTACTGATCACTTTCTACGATCACTATAATAAGTTATTTACATTGACAAGGAAACTGAGATCAATGATTAACTCACTTACCTAAAGCAACATGGCTATTAAGTATCGCAGCCGTTTCGAACTCAGGTCCACCTGATTTCAAAGCTAGACACGAATCACACTATAATCCTTACCTTTAATCTGTAGACGATGTGGCACCATCAGGACATTTTAAATAAAGAAGAAATGTGAATAGACTCTCGTCCTGGAAGGGTCTGACAACAATATAGAGTTGCAACATCCAATACAGTAGCCACTAGCCACATTGAAAATTAAATAACTATTTAATAATTGAGAATTCAGTTCCTTGAGGGCAGCAGCCACATTTGAAGTGTTCAGTACCTACATGTGGCTAGTGGCAGCTGTGTTGGACAGTGCATGTGAATATTTCCGTCCTCACAGAAAGTTCTATCAGGCAGTACTGGTAGAGAGGAAACACTGGAGTTTCGTGAGGTGGGGCGAGGAAATTAAAGAGACTATTACCTAGGACAAGTAGGAAAGGATTAGAGACAAAACAAAGCACTAAGAGTAATGAGTTAAGTCTGTGTTTCCCAAAGTGTGACTGCCCACCCTTTTCCCCTCAACCAGCCTTATTCAGCACGGTGTGGGAACTTGTTAGAGTGCGCATCCACATGGAATCTGAAACTCAGAGATGGGGCCCAACCATCTGTGTTGTACCGAGCCCTCCCAGGGATTCTGATATTCACTAACATGCGAAGGCCATGGATTTAGAGGAAGGAACAGAGCTGTAAAGCATGACACAGAAATATAGGCAATTTGGAGGCCAGATGCAAATGTGGGTGATATGGTTTGAATGTTTGTCCTCTCCAAATCTCATCCTGAAATGTGATGCCCAGTGTTGGAGGTGGGGCCTGGTGGGAGCTGATTGGATCATGGGCAGATTCCCTCATGAATGGTTTAGCACCATCCCCTTGGTAATGAGTAAGTTCTCCCTTAGTAAGTTCTGGGACCTTCCCCACCCCCTCTTGTTCCTGCTCTTGCAGTGTGATGTGCCAGATCTCCCTTTGCCTTCTGCCATAACTGGAAGCTTCCTGAGGCCTCCCCAGAAGCAAATGTTGGCACCACACTTCCTGTACAGCCTGCAGAACTGTGAGACAATTAAACCTCTTTTCTTTATAAATTACCCAACTTTAGGTATTTGTTTATAGCAACATGAGAACAGACACAAACGCAGTGAGGCAGACAGGAGAATAAATCTAGAATAACTCCTGGTGGGTTGATGAACAAAAGAGAAGAAACATATTCGGAGGGAAAAGACAATGAATTTGAGTTTGAATTCCTAAGGGACATTCAAGTATCATGATCCTGTTCAGTGTCAGCCTAGAAGTCAGGAGAAATTTCTGGGATAAAGATACAGTTTTAGGGTCACTGGGATTAGATGGTAGATTCGCTAGGAATGGAGGGGATAGGTAGCTCTCAATTTTTTTCCTGCATAAATGATATCATCTGTGTGTCTGAAAAGGCTGAGGGGTATAGCTAGACTTAGATACAATTCTCCACATGCTAGTTCCTTTTCTGTCTGATTCAAGGAGTCATTTCAAAATGCAAATTCAGTCAGATAGATGTGAATATGTTCTATTTTTAAAAATAAGTGATGAACATGCATTGTTATGCTGACTATTATTAGTATGTATAACTTGTCAAACAAGATACCCAGAATCCTAAAGTGTACAGAGGGAAATGAGACCAGGTCTAAGGGCTGACCCCAGTTCAGTGAGTGTTGGAAAGTGATTGCAGCAGAGGAACCAGCAGCAAAGGGGAGAAAAATGGTCAGAGAGAGGGATGGGGTCCTGTAACTCCAGACAGGAACACTTTGTAGATAAGATGATGTGCACTGTCATATTTCAGAGAGACCTGTAAGATGAAACCCCGGACTTCGCTATTCTGAGGTCACCACTGAACTTTATTCAAAGCCATTTCTATTATCTGAAGATAATTTGGCTGATCACCTTAAGAAGATTGGAGTATTTTGAAGAATAAATGGGGGGTGAGGAAATGGAGGCACCAAGGGTAGATTTATGCTTTGCACTATTATTTGGTTACAGAAGCGTTGCCTTATGTTCTCGGCATCTTATAGAGATTCTAGTGAAACAGGTCTTCTAATTTTTATACTTTCTCTAACCAGGGCCTCAGCACAAGTATGGCATAAAGGGGCTAGTATACTATGAATACAATTACTCCACCCACTAATATTGATCCATTGGTCCTGGACAATGAGCTCACCTTAGTCCTCCATTCACCCAGTTGGATTGATTGTCTTCTAGAATCCACTCTCTCCTCCAGTCTTCCTTGGCCTGCCCCACACACCTTAGTGACCTCTCCAAATCCTTAGAGTAAATGTAGCTTCAGCTTTAAAGCTGGGACCTTCTCTGCAAAAAATTCCTTCTGAATCGTTTCTTATAATTGACCTGGCCTAAATTAATCCTCACACCCATCCTGTGAAGGAAGTAGGAAAGTGTTATTGTTCTTATTTAGTGGGTGAGAATTGAGGTTCTGTGACAGCCAATATCTTTACCCCTCCTAAATCACAAAGAAACAACCCTATCTTATTTATTTTGCTAATGTATTCATTCCACATTTTTCCATGAAAGATCTCAGGTAGAGGGCATCTGAAAAATAATGAGCAGAATGTCAAGATAACTTGATAAAATAACATAGATATTCAGCTGCTAAATCTCCACATAATTGGCATAGCTGAGCTTTAAATTTGGTTCTAAGGTTTTTGGCAGCCAAACAGAAAGGCAGACACTGTCAATTATGCAGTTCCTGTTTTCAAAAAGGAATAAGTGTGCCAGTTTCTCGGAGGAACCAAAGTACATTCCTGCCTTAGTTCTAAAAGAAACTTCAGATCCATGTCTTTGCATACGGATCATTTCTATAAACAAGTGTAGTGAAACATCTTATATTGGCTCTAATGGTTTACTTTGGTAAAATTTCACTTAAGCTCAAAGTTAGAACAGATTCTCTTTCCTCCCTCCCTTCCTTCCTTCCTTCCTTCCTTCCTTCCTTCCTTCCTTCCTTCCTTCCTTCCTTCCTTCCTTCCTTCCTTCCTTATTTTCTTTTTCTTTCTTTCTCTCTCTCTCCCCACCCCACCTTCCTCCCTTCTTCCCTCCCTCCCTCTCTCTGTCTTTCCTTCTTTCGTTCAATGAGATAATGTTCTGTCACCCAGGCTAAAGTGCAGTGGCACAATCATAGCTCATTGCAACCTCCAACACCTGGGCTCCAGTGATCTCCTGCCTCAGCCTCTCCAGTAGCTAGGAATACAGGAGCACATCACCACATCAAGCTAATTTTATTTAATTTTATTTTTATAGAGACAAGGTCTAGCTATGTTACCTAGGCTGGTCTTGAACTCCTGGGCTCAAGGGATCTCCCCACCTCTGTCTCTCAACGCACTGGGATTACAGGCATCAGCCACCATTCCTGGCCTAAAACAGACTTATCAACACAGGCACACTCACTAACTTACTGATCACTGAGGGACAGTTACCACAAAGATATAAAACTTTACGTCTTGGGCTGGATTTAATTTTTATAGTTGTGACTAAATTCTGTGCACCAATTAGCACATGTTCCTGGAGTATGCTCTCTCTATAGAGAGTTAAAAATCAGGTAACCTCTCTAACTGTCTACACATTTGTATATACACTGTGCACACACATACATAAACATGCAAAGTCTACCATCTTTAAAAAAAGTGTAAAGATTTTTCTAGAAAAATCTGTTCCTGAGATTTTAGGAAATGCTCATTGGCTTAAGTGAAATGTCATCTATCATTTTAAGATGCTCCTAGAATAAATAGATATTCAGGTGCTTAGAATATAGACAAAAATTGGGGGTATTTAAGTTATTATTGGAGCAGATGCTGAGTATTCATCTCCCCTGACTCTCAGGCACTGATGATCACTAACATTTTTAATTAATCACAAATCCCTATGGATGCTAGTGAGGCTCTGACAAAATGGTCCTTTCCCTCACACAAAGTGCTGAAGGAACCATGCACCCAGTGCTGTATTCCCGTATCTCATTAGGTAATCTATATCTGGACACCCAGGCACCACATTTTCAGAGTGTTCTTCTAAAACTGAACGTGTGTATGCAGAAAACCAGTCTGTTAAAATGCATTAATGAACACCTGCTGGCCTCAGAGTCCCGAGCAAGGAACTGTTCCAGAATATTAAAGAAACAAAGTCATTCTCTGTCTTCAAGGAGTTTAAATCCGGTTGGAGAGACAAAATATACTGACATGTTATACAACTAAAAACAATAACCTAAAAGCCTATAAATACATGCAACATAATACAATAAATAGTCAGTGATACTAAACAGTGCATGGAAACCAAGGCAATAGGTAAGAGAAATGACTGCTGATAAAATGAAGAGTAAAGTGGTGACCTCTGCCCCAACAGCTGATACAAAAGTAATGTGAAATGGCCCCCAGATGCAGAGAGCAATGTTAGGTAGAATAATAGCCGCACTATATGTGGTGGCCCAGGGTTGTGGGCACGTGAGCCAAATTACACAACATACAGGGGAATTCCATGCCTGAAAATGTGGATTGTCTTATTTCAGACCAGTGATTCATACACGTTTTTTGTTTATTTTGTTGTTGTTGTTGTTAGGTTCTTCCGGGTGAGGGGGGAAAGTCTTGCTCTGTCATCCAGGCTGGAATGCAATGGTGTGATCAGATCTCACTGCAGCCTCAATCTCCCAAGCTCAAGCAATCCTCCCACCTCAGCCTCCTGAGTAGCTGGGGCTACAGGTGTGCACCACCATGCTCGCTTATTTATTTATTTATTTATTTAAGATGGAGTCTTGCTCTGCTGCCCAGGCTGGAGTGCAGTGGCACGATCTCAGCGCATTGCAACCTCCACCTCCCAGGTTCAAACAATTCTCTACCTCAGCCTCCCAAGTAGCTGGGATTATAGGCGTGCACCACCACGCCCAGCTAATTTTTGTATTTTTAGTAGAGACAGGGTTTCACTTTCTTGGCCAGGCTGATCTTGAACTCCTGACCTTGTGATACACCCGCCTCAGCCTCCCAAAGTGCTGGGATTACAGGCGTGACCCACCGCACCCAGCCTCACACTTGCTAATTTTTTAATTTTTTGCAGACACAGGGTTTTGCCAGTTTCTTAGGCTGGTCTTGAACTCCTTGGCTCAAGTGATTCATTCACCTCAGCCTTCCGAAATGCTGGGATTACAGGTGTGAGCTACCACACCTGGCTATCTCATAAATGTTAATGAGCTCTTACTTCACTTAGGGTACTTGAAAAACATACTGATTTGGGAATCACTCATAGATAGTCTAATTCTGTGGGTAGTAGGTAGAGCTTCAGAAAGTACATTTTCACAGTTCTCCCAAGGATAGAGTTAGTCTAAGGACCCCAACGTGAGGCCCACTGCCTAATGCACTAACCCAAGACCCCCTCATGTGTGACATGAAGGAAGAGCCAGTATCAGAATTCACAGGGCTCCCAACTACCATTAGGAAGCAGTGCCTGGGAAGGAATAGGAATTCTAGAATGATCCCCCAAGAGGTCAAAATGCCACTCAGGCAGGAAACGGATATGTTTTTAATTGGTGAAATTGCATGTTAGAAATAAACACATCTGCAAACCTGCATAGAAAAGTATTATTCAATGATTCATTTACTACCCAGTAGACTTTACTGGATGATTATATGTTGGATTTTGTAAAAAATAATTGAACTAAACTCTTTGAACTTAGAAAGGAGTACAATATATACTCAAAGGGTTCTAATAAAATGAAATTGTTTGCATGAAATTTGCTACCTGATAATTTTCTCTGAATGTATTTTGGATTTCCAAAACAGAATTTTTATTTTTCATTATTCAACAGACCTCAGTTAGATGTATTTGTTCTCTTAGATTAAAGACTATAAAGGTTTCTGAGAAACCTTATGCCATGCTATTCTCAGTTATATTTTTTAAAGCTTTTCAAATTTGAGATCTTCTTACCCTGGGCACTTTGCAAATGAATCGTTGTTAGCCCTGTTCATATTTAACTGAGAAAACATGAGAAAATTACTCAAATTCTCTGAGCAAATGAATATGAATGCAAACTGACTGTAGACTCCCTCATTCAGGTGGTGGTAGACATTCATCCTACATTCTCAGGGCTTAGTGTTCTGTACTGTTTGGGAAAAAAAATGGGTGTATAATTAGGAACCCGGACTCTGGACATTAATCTGATCACTTTTTTCAGATCACATCTTTCACCCAGCATCATTACTCCTCATTATACTTCTATAATTTCAACTACAAACTTATTCTAAACTAAGAAGATTTAGTATGAGCTTCCTTATAGTATAGCCTTAAGGTAACTTTGCAACCGTTATTTAGGAAATGAAAAGAAAATGTGGTCATCCAAGAATTTTAAAAATAAGCAAAAATGCAAAGCCAAAAAGTCACATGGTAATATTAAGAGAGTGGTATGAAACATTAAACTCGGCTAGAAATAGGGTTTTTGTTGCAAGAAATAATGGGAAATGGGGCTGGAAAACTGAATTGAGCCAAATTATGAAGGATTTAACAGCCAATTTGATCCCCTCACTCGTGGGTGATCACGGATGCCAGGTGGAAACACTTGAAAACTAAACAACACACTTCAAAAATAATACATAGGTTAAAAATGAAATTTCAAGGGAAACTTTTTAATTACACTGTACTGAATAAAAACAAAAATACAACATATTAAAATGTATGTGACACAGCTATAGCAGTACTGAGAGGGAAGTACTAAATGCATCCATCAGAAAAGTGAAAAGCTGCTCCCTTAAGGAAAAAAAAAGTAGAAAGGGAAGAGCGAAATTAATGCAAAACAGGAGGCGGGAAAATAATAAAGGTAAGAGAAGACAGCAATATAAGTGAAAACAGAAAAACAATAGAGAAAAGCAGTGAAATGAAAAGCTGGTTCTTTGAAAAGATCAATAAAATTGACAAACCTCTCACAAGACTGACAAAGAAAAGGGAGAGAAGACAAAATATGCATACCAGGAATGAAACAAGAAACATCACTACAGACCATACAATATCCAGAGTGAAGCAAGAGAATACCAGGAATAACACTACTCTCACAAAGCACTTAGGTGAAACAAACCAATTCCTTAAAACATATAAGCTACCCTAACTCACCCAGCATGAAATAGATGATTTGAATAGCCCCATATCTATGAAGAATATTGAATTAATAATTTTAAAACTCCTTAAAAGAACTCTCCAGGCCAAGAAAGCTTTACTGGAAAATTTTGCCAAATGTTTAAAGAATTAATAGTAATCTACACAATCATCCAGAGCATAGAAAAGGAAGAAATATTTTCCAATTATTTTTATGAAACTAATATTACCATGACTCTACATGTAAAATGATGCAAAAAGAAAACTTCAGATTAATATCTCTCATGAACATAGATGCAAAAACCATTGACAAAATATTTGCAAACTAGAATTCCACAACATTTAAAAGAGAATTACATACCATAACCAAGCAGGGTTTGTACTAAGGATACAGTCTGGTTCAATATTTGAAAATCAATCAATGTAATCCACTTGATTAACATGCCAAAGAAGAAAATCACAATGTTTAATTTTATGTGTCAGCTTGACTGGACCACAGGGTGCCCAGATATTTGGTTAAATATTGTTCTGGGTGTGTCTGTAAGGGTGCTTTTGGATGAGATTGACGTTTGAATCATTAGATTGAGTAAAGCAGGCTGTCCTCCCCAGTGTGGGTGAGCCTCCTTCAACTCATTGAAAGCCTGAATAGAAAAAAAAGGTTAAGTAAGAAAGAATTCTTTCTCTCTGCCTGTTTTGTCACTGGGACATTGATCTCCTCCTGTCTTCAGACTTGGACTTAGACTGGAACCTGGCACTTCTATTTCTCTGGCTTTCAGTCCCAGACTGGAACTATACCATCAGCTCTCCTGGATCTGACTCCTCAGCCTCCACCATAGTATGAGCTGATTCCTTATCATTTCTGTTTCTCTGGAGAATCCTCTCTGATACATATGATCATATCAACTGAGGCAGAAAAAGCATTTAACAAAATTCAACATCCATTCATGATAAAAATTCTCAGAAACCTAGGAAGAGAGGAGAACATCCTCAACTCGATAAATCTACAAAAACCTACAGTTACCAATACACTTTATGATGAAAGACTATGTGCTTTTTCCCTAAGGTCAGGAGCAAAGCAAGATGTCCTCTGTTGCCACTGTTATTCAACATACTACTGGAAGTTTAGACAGTGCAATAAGGCAAGAAAAGGAAATAAAAAGCATATACTTTGAAATAGAGAAAATAAAACTATCCCTGTTTGCAGATAGCATGCTTATCTGCATAAAAAATTCCAAAGAATCTATAAAAACAAACAAAAAACTAGAACTAAAAAGTTCAGCGAGGTCACAGACTATAAGATAAACATAGAAAATTGAATTATATTTCTACATATTAGCAATAAACATATGACTCTGAAATTTTAAACATAATACTGTTTACAATCACCCAGAAACAAAGGAAATACTTAGGTCTAAGCATTTTGTATTTTTAGTAGAGATGGGGTTTCACCATGTTGGCCAGGCAGGTCTCGAACTCCTTACCTCCCACCCCCCTCAGCTTCAGACAGTGATCCTTCCACCTTGGCCTCTGAAAGTGCTGGGATTACAGGCTTGAGCCATCATACCCGGCCTAAGTGTTTCTTTTTCTACTGGTTATAGAGCTGGCTACTGTACTCCTTCTGGTTTCTCTCCATTGGGGTGGTCGGTTGCCCACTGGGGCACAAGAAGGGGGCTGGCTTCTGTTGAGGGCCCCAGGAGCTAAGCATAAGGATGCTCTGGGATGGGAAAAACCAGTGCTGATCATAATCCCAAAAGACACAATCCTGAATTTCATAATACCAAAAACATAATTCTGGAAAATATAATTTTAATTTTTTTCTTAAAAAACATCTATTTATGTTTTTAAATGGGAATTTATTTAAGAAGCATAAAACATGAAAGAATACTACTTCATAGGCCACTTCGCACAGTAAAACAGACACATATAAATAATCACATGTAAATTTTTGCAAGCATAAACACCCAGGAATTCTAATGACAGTCACACAGATATAAGAGCTATGAAGAGATGAACCATATCCACAAAGAAATCTGTCAAAAAGTGAATGGTATAAGTGCACATCACTTTGGTGCATAATTATGTGCACCCAACTTTATAGCTACAGTCATCTGAAATATTAATATCATGACAAACAACCTAAGTCGTTTGACCAGATCCATCAAAAACCTCAGTGAGTCACCCCTGCATATGCAGTCACACAAAGAGCTGAGCTGTCAAGAAATAGTATCTTTTACAACCACAGATGCACAAAAAGAACATCTCTACATTTATTGAGGAAGTTTTAACGTTCTTATTTACAAAGTCAACAATTGTAATAATGTACTTTCCCGAAGTCAAATTTGCAAAAATTGCATGAAACAAATTAGAACTCTCTAAAAGTCTCTGCACAATTTATACCTGCAGTATCAGAAATAACACAAAGATGATACACATGGCATAGCCAGTTGGCACTATGTGTGAAGGGGCAGAAGTCATACACAATTGAATAGTTTGGCAGGAGAGATTTCTTGTATTTTTTGCCTGTGTTTTCACTTGATCTTTGAAACACTCACCGCACTTGTATTTGGATAGTGGTTGGGGTCTACACATTTTGTAAGTATATGCTGCTCATTTGAAAGTCTGGTCATTGCTCAGCAATTAAGCAATTTTTCGCCTTCACAGCACCAATAATAATTAGCGTTTAAACTTTTATCTTTCACCATTAAGTAGCTTCATACACTTAAGTTATCACAGTCTTTTTGTGGGGGAGCAATTTCACAGATCTTTTTTATTGTTTTGTAAGGAATACAGTAAGAAGGAATGAAATTTAGCTTCCCCAATACCAAATCGGTACTAATCAGGGTTCTCCAGAGAACTAGAACCAATAGAATATGTATATAGAGATACGAGAGGGGATTTATTAAGGAAATTGGCTCACACAATTCTGATGACTGAGAAGTCCCATGACAGACTGTCTGCAAGCTAGAGACCCTGGGATTCCTGCAGGATGGCTGAATCCAACTCAGATGGCCTCAGAGCCAGGAAAGCCAATGTCACTCTCTGTCCAAGGCCAAAAGTCTGTGGACCTGGAGAACAGATGGTGTAAGTCTTAGAGTCTGAAGGCTAGTGAGCCTGGAGTTCTGATGTTGAAGACAGCAGGAGAAAAGTCTGCCCCAACTCTCAGAGAAAGACCAATCCACATTAACAACCTCACAGACACACCAAAAATAATGCATTACTGGGTTTCTAGATATTCTTTTCTTTTTTTTTCTTTTTTTTTTTTTTTTGAGACAGAGTCTTACTCTGTCACCCAGGCTTGGAGCACAGTGGCACAGTCCTGGCTCACTGCAACCTCTGCCTCCCAGGTTCAAGTGATTCTCATGCCTCAGCCTCCTGAGTAGGTGGGATTACAGGTGTGCACCACCATGCCCAACTAACTTTTTTTGTCTTTTTAGTAGAGATGGGGTTTCACCATGTTGGCCAAGCTGGTCTTGAACTCCTGGGCTTATGTGACCCACCCGCCTCAGCCTCCCAAAATGCTGGGATTACAGGTGTGAGCCGCCACTTAGACATTCCTTAATCCAGTCAAAATGACACCTAAAATTAAGTTCACAAGTCCTCCCATTGTCAACCTGGCACCCCTACACATCATCTTAAACCATACTTCATTTCCAAATAAAGCCAAAACCAGACAATAGTTCCACCTAACATGATGCCACCAACCCAAAGACAACCAAAAATGCACTAATCCCTTCCCCAGAATTCTGCTTTCAGGATTTCCAGCTTTGGAATTTTAATCATTCAGGATTGTGTATGGGGAGTTTTAGACATTAAGAATTTTAGACATTAGTGCTTTTGATTATTCTGTATTTCAACATATGAGATTATGGCCTTTGGGACTGTCTTTCAGGATTATGATCAGCAACAGATTGTAACATGTAAAACGTCATGGACAATGAGTTACTCCTACACACCTATTAGAATGGCAAAAATCCAAAATACTGACACCACCAAATACTGATGAGGATGCGGAGCAACAGGAACTCTTATTCACTGCTGAGGGATGTAAAATGATGAAAAACTTTGGAAAAACTAAACATGCTCTTATCATGTGATCCAGGAATCACAGTCCTAGGTATTTACTCGAGTTAGTTAAAAAATGTAAACTCATACAAAAATGTGCACACAAATGTCTACAGCAGCTTTATTCACAATTGCCAAACCTGGAAGCGACTAGGATGTCCTTTGATAGATAAACTGTGGTACATCCAGACAATGGAATATTATTCAACACTAAAAAGAAATGAGCTATCAAGCCACAGAAAGACTTGGAGGAATTTTAAACACATTGTACTAAGTGAAAGAAGCTAATCTGAAAAGACTTCACATTGTGGAATTTCAGCTATGTGATATTCTCGAAAAGAATGGAGAGAAGAAAAAACCAATGGTTGCTGGAGGTTAGGGGGCTGGGAGGAATGAATAGATGGGACACAAAAGATTTCTCAGGGCAGTAAAACTACTCTGTATGATATTACAATGGTGGATACATGTCATTATACGTTTGTCCAAACCCATAGGATTTACAACGCAAAGAGTAAACTCTAATGTAAATAGTAGGCCTTCGTTAAAAATAATGTATTCATATTGGCTCATCAATGTACTGCATCGGTAAAAAATGCACCACAATAATTAATGCAAGATGTTAACAATAAGGGGAACTGGCAGGGGAAGGCTATGGAAACTCCCTGTACTTTCCACTCAATTTTCTTATAAACCTAATACCACTCTAAAAAATAGTCATTAATTTTTTAAAGGTATAACTTAATAGTAACCATGTTACCCTCTCAAAAACTATTTGTCAATTTTGCCACAAAAGAGAATTTCAAGTATTTATCTGTTAAGAACAATAGTTACAACAAAAACATGGAGATATTTTTACAAATTAACAACCCATGGAGAGATAAGTTTGGAAATAAAACTAGGACTTAAAAGATGAAGTCCTGGCTCCTCATGTCGTGTTACTTTAGGTAAGTCAGTTACCTCTTAGACCTCAGTCTAACACTTTTGTTATTTAAAAAAAGGATTATTACGATGCATCAAATATTTTATACTAGATCTATTCACTTAATATATTTATTTTTAAGTATCTCGGTAAGTAAAATGAATTATTTAAACATTTTCAAATTCCACTTAATTCCTAGATATATGTCGCCCATTAATATAAACATGTACTTTAAATTATATGAAGTTGGTAAGTCATCAACATGAAAATCAAGTGAAAATCAATTACACATTAAATTGGTTACAGTATGTATCTTTAACTTACCACGACCATCTATCTTCAAATCACTTTATGCCACTTGATGTATAAAAACTTTACAATAGTGTACTTCTACTTTCCCTCCCAGCCTTTGTGCTATTGTCATCATACATTTACATGTGTTATAAACCCCACAATACATTATAATTGTTTTTGCCTAAACAGTTATGTTTTACATAAACTGAAAGTACGGAGATCCAATTTATATTCACCAAATCTTTACCATTTCTGACACTTTTCATTACTTTGCACACATCCAAGTTTGCTTCTAATATTCTTTCCCTACAATCTAAACTGTCTATAATATTTCTTATGAGGCCATTTATAGTAGCAATCTACGATGACAAATTCTTTTATTTGAATGGGATGTCTTCATTTTGCCTTCATTTTGAAAGGGTATTTTCTCTAGATATAGAAATCTAGTTTGACAGACACTTTTTTCCCCAGCATTTTAAACATGCTGTTCCAATGCTATTCACAATAGAAAGACATGAAATCAATGTAAGTACCCATCAACAGCGGACTGGATAAAGAATATGTGGTACATATACACATGGAATGCTATGCAGCCATAAAAAAGAATAAAATGATGTTTTTTGCAGCAACATAGATGCAGCTGAAGGCCATTATCCTAAGTGAATTACCATGGGAACAAAAAAACCCAATACCAAACGTTCTTACTTAAAAGTGGGAGTTAAACAATGGGTACTCATGGACATAAAACTACTAGAGGAGAGAGGGAAGGAGAGGGGCAAGGATTGAAAAACTCACCATTGGGTACTATGCTCAGGACCTGGTGACAGAATCAATTGTACCCCAAAATTCAGCATCACACAATATACCCAGGTAACAAACCTGCAGATATACCCTCTAAATCTAAAAGTTGTAATTATTAAAACCAAAAAACTTCACCTCTCAACACCCCAAAAATATAAAATTAAAAATAAAAGATGATGTTTCATTCTCTTCTGACTTGCATTGTTTGTAATGTCAGCAGTCATCTTTGTTCCTGTGTACATGACATGTTTTTGTTTTTATTTTTTATTTTTTACTCTGACTGCTTTTAAGATTTTTTCTCTATCACATCTTTCTAGCAATTTAATACAAAGTACTTTGGAGTATGTATAGTGTGTGTGTGTGTGTGTGTGTGTGTGCGTGCATGCTTGTGGTTTGTTGTTTTTTTCTGCTTGTGGTTTGTTGAGAAGCTTGGTTTACAGTTTGTTCAAGTTTAGAAATGTTTCTGCCGTTATTTCTTCCAAACTTTTTTCTGCCCCCCCTCCTTTCTGGCATTCCAGTTACACAAGAGATAGACAGTTTACTATTGTTTTATAGCTCGCTGAGGCTCACATGGGTTTTTCCAGCCATTTTTCTCTCTGTGCTTCAGTCTAGATGGTTTCTATCACTATGTATTCAAGTTCACTGACTTTATCTTATGAGGTCTAATATTCTCTTCTTCCTCTCCAGTGTATTTTTTATTTCTGATATTACATTTTTCACCTTTAAAGTTTCATTTGGCTCTATTTTATATCTTTTCTTTCTTCATCATGTCCATGTTTTCTTCTACATTCATGAGCACATTTATAATAACAGTTTTTAAATTAACACTTGCTAATTCCATCATCTTTGCTATCTCAGGTTATGTTTCTATTGGCTGATTTTTCTCTGGATTGTTGGTCACATTTTTCAGTAGTTTTATATTGTCAATGATTTTTGATTGGATGTGGCATATTTGGAATTTGAATTTTGTTGTCTTCTTTGAAAGAATATTGAATTTTGTTCTGGCAGGCAATTAACTTACTTGTGGATGAGCTTGATGTTTTGGGGGCTTCTTTTAAAACGTTGGTAGGGCACATCTGGAGTATCTTTTATTCTAAGGCTAGTTTAGCTCTACTTTTTAAGACGTAGCCTTCTGGGGTCTTTTCTGAGTGCTCCAGGTGTTCAATGGGCTCTTTTATGTCTTTGGGGGTTGGTTGGTTGGTTTGTTCGTTTGTTTGTTATTGACGGGGGCGGGGGAGGGGGGGAAGGGGGAGGAGAGTCTCGCTGTGTTTCCCAGGCTGGCCTGAGACTCCTAGGCCCAAGTGATCTTCCCACCTCAGCCTCTTGAGTAGCTAGGATTACGGGCACAAACCACAGCCCTAGCTTCTTTAATTTTGGATGATCAAAACGTACAGTATCACAGCCCTATGTAAGCTCTGAGAATTGTTCAGCTTACAACTCCCCAGGAGTCTATTTTTTTGCCTAGCTTATGCATATGTGGCATAGCATTCAACAAAAAACTCAAAAGGATGCCTATGCATGTTTCTGGAACTTTTTGGCTGCATCACTCCCTGCTCTCCGGTATTCTTCCCCACAAAGTTCAGCCATCTCAGTTTTCCTGAACACTGCCATCTGTCTGATTTTCAGAATAATGCTCTACTGGAATTCCCCTTCCCCGGGCCGCAGTTTAGAAGGTGCCTCGAGGAAAAGGAGCCAGGGCAATTGCTGGTCTCACCTAATTTATTTTCTTTCTATTCTAGATACAGGCCTGTTCTGTTGTTCAGTATCTGAAATCGTTGTCTGTCATATTTTTTCCAGTTGTCTAGTTGGTTATGGGAAGAAAGAAAATTCAGAACCGGATAGTTTGTCCGTGCTTTATATATTTAGTAGGAGTTTCAAGGATGTCTTTATAATAGGCCAGATTGTCTTAAAAATTACAAGTATATTGAACACTAAATATGTATATGTTTCTTCTTAACCCCAAAATACTAATGCCATGATTTTATTTTTCTTAAACATTTTTATATTTAATTCTGAATTTTACAGGGTTTAAAAGACTCTCACCCATTAAGGAAAACAATCACCATCCCCATTAAGTGAACCACAACACTGATTGTACTGATGCTATTCTAGACGGTCCTGAGGGGACTCTCTGAGTACTGCTTGTGATTGCCATGTCAATGATGCCATCACTTAGAAGAAGTGCCACTTGGCCCACATTCCTGAATGCAAGATAAACACATTAATTCTTCAGTCTACTCACGGCAGTGCTCAACTCCAACTCCAGTTGATCGTTTGATCAGCTTCTTCATTTGTTTAGTTCCTAAGACACAGACATGTCTTTCTTTATATCTTAAAAGACCTTTAAATTCTATGGAATTCTGCATTTTTTCAGTCTCATGATTTACAGATGATGTATTGCTATTCAGTCGAATTTTAGATCTCTTTCCTGACATTATCAAGCTTGCAGTCATAACATCTGAGGTCACTCTCTCAGCACCAGGGGCCCTGTGAATCTGTGAGCACTGTGCCAGCACAGCCTTACAAAGCTGTGGCTCAGACAGGGCAGATGGGAGCCTCAGTAGCAGGGCAATTGTAACTATGCCAACAATGACTCTTTGGGTCTGGGGGAAAGTTTCTTCTATCCACAGTGGACTCTAGAGGATGGTGTGGGCCAAGTGGATGTAATATTGGTTCATTCAGAAAAACAAACTTCTTTAGGTATCTCAAGCTAGAAAGTGATTGAAATTAAGGAATTAAGAGACAAAATATGGGAACTAAAGGAGCAAAAACTGGGAGGGAAAGTTGGTGGTATCCAAAGATGAGAAACTTCAGAAAACCATAGCATCCTACCAGGAGTAATGCCCATCTAATTCCTCATTTCTCTGCCCTGATACAGCATGTGAGCTCCAGAAGGCCTGGGTTTTGCTAGCTATTTCCTCTGCAGGCATCCATGCTCACCTCCAGAGGTACTAGAACTGCTGGCACTATTGCAATAGTCTGTAGTCACCTGCCTCTGCCATAAGCAGGGTAGTTTCTATTTTCTTCCCACATTTAATTTGTTATGAGTGCCTCCCATTGCCAGCAAGGAATCCCAACTGAGCACAAAATCTGACAAATGCAATTTGCAGGTTTCCAGCCACAGTGGCTTAAGGGAGAGTAAAAAAGACCAAGTATGGGTCTGTAGCTATAGCTACATTAAAGCTATAGCTTTAATGACTCTATTTTTGAAAAGCCTGACACATAGGAAACTCAAAAAATCACTGTGGTTTCTATTATTTTTAGTTAATAAGCAGTGGAATGAAAAGTCAACCTATATCTGGGCTAACCATACAGGAACAGACGTAAAGATGACTGTGCCCTTTACCCAATAGTGCTACCCATCCACACAGTTCTCCTTTTTCCATTTCAGGAATGGATAAAACAATGATTGTATTGATTTCCTGCTCACTATGGTATTAATTGCTTGTGGTCCCCAAACACAATGTAAGTTAGTAACCTTTGTATCTATCCATTTGTTACAGGATTTTTGGGGTGTCACTTCACCAGCCAGAAACCTCTGTGGCCAGTGGTGCCTTTGTCTGAGTTTTGCTCTGTCCCACTGGGCTCATTCTGCTCACTTGGCCTGGCAGGCTGCGTTTGGCTTATGCTACTGGCCTAGATCCCATGCCTTCCAAGGGCAAGCCAGGTGCAGAGCAGCGAGGGGTGTGTGAGTGGAGCATGGGGTCCAGGCACACCAGCTGCTGCTGTGGGGTGGGCAGCTCCAGGTGCCAACACAGGCACCGGCTCCCTGTGAGGGCACAGCTAGACCAGGCACACCACAAGCAGCTTCCACGGCTGGAACCAGGGAACAGAGTGGTGCCCACAAGCTTGGAGATGCCAGGAACCACAGGGCTCCAAAGAGGGAGTCACAGCCCTGGCTTGGGGAGTTCCCAGGCCTGAAGAGCCGCAGCTCTTCTCTCCTTTTCTTCACCCACAACATGGCAAGCAAGAGGCATGTTTCATCCCTGTTTGTGTTACAGCTCTTTTATTCCTGCCATTCAGTGGGTCCCAAGTTCTTGTCCTGCATCCAGGAAGAATGGGGTATGCAGAGAAGTGGAGAGAGAGCAAGACGAAGAGGAGTTTTATTAAGTGATAGAACAGCTCAGAGGAGACCCACAGTGGGTAGCTCCTCTCTGGGTGTCCGACGAATGTTCAACTCTCAGCAGAGAGGGTAGCTCCTCTCTGTAGCTGGTTGTCTGTCCTCTCTCCATCCTCTCTTTGAGTCTGGCTGAGTCTGGGGTTTTTATGAACCTCAGAGGGGAGGAAGTGCATGCTGATTGGCCCACTCACAGCCATGGGTAGCCATTGACAGGCCCAGGGAAAAGCACCACAAGTTCCCCCTCTGGTCTGCAGGACTGGCTGCCCTGCCCCCAGGCTTCATGACCTCCCCAACTAGAAGGCGGGGCATCGCCATGCACGCTCCCCCTTCCACCCAGGAGCCTGTCTGTCTCCTGCCACAGTTCATGCCTCCCAGGCTGTTCATGCTGAGGGGTGCCAGCAGGCCTGCACCAGGCTGTCCTCAATACCTCCTCAACCTCCCTCCCATAGTTGTCAGTGCCCAAAGTCCAGAGAGGGCTGAGGTAGCAGGGAGCTGGCATGGCATGTCAGTGCTGCCTTGAGCATGTGCACACCCAGCCAGGCTGTGACAGTGCCCAGACTTGGCCCCAACTTTGCTCTGAGATTGGAGAGGGCACTGACCGTAGGGAGAAGGCAGGCAGTGGGAGCAGGTACTTCTGAGCCTGCTGCAGGTATGGAGGGCCTTCCTGGACCCCCAAGAGCACAGAGATGCCTGGATCTGGAGCTGCAGCAGAGTGGCTACAGCTGCACTCAAGGAGCTCCTGCCCCACCCACTCAGAAGGAGCAGGGCTTCCGCTTGTCCCAGCTCCTGCTGGCTCCATGGAGCATGAACCCCCAGCCATGCTTCCTCGCAGCCTGTGGCAGGTGCTCCAGGTCCTCGCTGGGCCTCTCTGCCCGTTCCTCCACGCCCTACCACATTGCTCTCCCAATGGCATGCAGCTCAGCCCAGCCCTATCACGGTGGCTTCCAGGATGGTGGTCTCCTGGGGGCCTCCCAGGGGTGGGTTTGAGGATTGCCTGCTTCCCCCACCAGGCCCTCCCCACAGTGGCAGTGGGTGATAGTGGTGATGCAGGGTCAGGGTCTGGAGCAGCAAAGGCTCTGGGCAAGGGAGTGGGTCCCACCCAGCCACGAGAGGTTGGGTTGGAGGCAGCGCTGTCGGCTGCCTTAGGGATGCAAATCACAGGAGACCCACCACTGCCACTACTGCTCCCGCAGCTGCTTCTGCTGCCACTGCTACTGCCTCTTCGCTGCAGCTGGCAGCCACTCCAGATGGCCTGCAGCTGCCATCACGTTCACAGTAAAAGAAGTTCTTTACCAAATGTATATATTCACACACCTCAAAAGCACCATATGAGAAATATTTTAGAAAAATTGCCTCAAGCATAACATCAAGGTCAAATTAACTTGAGAATATGAACTCAGCAATGTTTGCTTAGAAATTAATTCAGTCGCTCAGTCAAACCTCACCTGCTGGCTGTTGCTGAGAGGGCTTCGACGATGTGGTCTGTAAGGAAGTGGGACACCGTAGGCATTTGATATATGTTAAGTAATAGTAATTAGGGCAATAAGTACTCGCATAGTGAGTGGAGGGAGCTGTACAGGTTAGAAGAACACTTCTAAGCTCTAATGCTTAATGGATAAAGATTAGGACTCTGGAAACCTTTCTATATTCAACAGAATCATTGTCTCTTATTCACCCTGCCTGCCAATTCCTGGACCAGGGTCTGATAGTGCAAATATCTCTTTAAACAGCAGTCTTAAAAAAACTCATATAGTGTTTCTTTAAAACAAAAATGTTACCATTTGAGCCAACCAGAGACCTGGGCTTAAATTCTGACTGTCCCTTACAAAAGGAGAGATTGTAAGACAGCCAACCTCTCAGAGCTTCAGTTTACTCATCTAAAAATTAGGGCATTGATAATACATTTTTAAGATTGCAGAGTGCTTCTCACATAAGTAATGAGTATTCTTATAAAAGCAACCTGCAATTACAGGCAACTTTGGACCAATTTCTTCTTTAAGAAACTACAATGAAAACCTAGATTCCCTCCCAACTCCCCTGCAAAAAACTATGTAGGCTTTTGAATGTGATTTCATATTTGAATCTTTGTATGTTATATATCCTACAAATGCACCTCAAACAAAACACTGCATATCTAATTCTGGTTGAGGTGAGAAATTCACTTTCCTAGTTCAACATTTCTCAAATGTTTGACATATTTTCATAAATTATAGTCCCATAATTAGAAAGTACCATTTAACAGATCAGAATTTATTCCATAGATCTCAGTAGTTCTAGGGGAAAACAACTGAGTCGAATATCCATGCCAGTCTACCCAATCTGTCCCTCCAGTAGTGATCTCCACCAGAAAATGAAGCCTGTAAGATCCTGCCCAGGAGCTCCCTAATCCTGCACCTCAGTGTCCGATAAATACATCCGTCTGTGTGCATTCAGAGGAGACTCGTGCAGCAATACACTTTCCTCCATGAAAATGTCTCTTCTCTTCACTGATCTATGAAAACTATTTTTGAGCTGTAAAAACAAAATCCTGAGCCGTATTTCCCAGATGTCCATTTAACAAACTGCCATTTCCCTATTATGCTAAGCACTTAAACTCAACACTGAAAGTCAAATAAGAGATTGATTATAAATGTGTATGTGCTGATCAAAATACAATAATGAAAAAGGCTCTGAGAAGGACTTTACAAAATTTGTGGGGGGATTTATTTGTGTGTGTTTCTAATATGTTTTTAAATGGGCCATCATAACAGGCAGATTATTGATTTTTTTGATGTTTATAAAGTTGGGAAAATAATAACCAATAATTATTGAATGTTTATTATATGTGTCTGTCCTAACCTTTTGCTTTATTAACTTTTTTACCCTCAAAACAATCCAGTGAAGTAAGTCCCATTATTATCTTTATTGTCTTCCCAAGAAGACCCCACTTCAGAAACTGTGAACTTCATTCTTCTAGTTGTTCAGGCAAGAACTTTGGCATCATCCTTGAGTCTTCTTGTTCACACCCCGCATTCAATCCAAATTCAAGTAAACAAATGCAAGTGCCAAACACAAATGTGAAATGTACACATTTCTGTTGTTTTCTCCTATTTCGAGCCTCCTGGATTATTCCAATGGCCTCATTGGCCTCCTTGCACTAGCCCTTGTCCCTGCAGTCGAGGGACTACACAAAGCCTGGGGATCTTTGTGAGACCCAAGCCAGATTCTGTCACTCCTCTTCTCAAGAGCCCTTAATACCTTCCCACCTCACACAGAGTGAACCCCAGAGTCCTCATGCTCGCCCTCAAGACCCTACATCACTGGCCCGGATCTCCCAGACTCAGATCCCCATCCCCACTGCTGTCCCACACTCAGCCCTCTGGTCACACCCACTCCAGGCTGGCCCCGAGGATTAGGGAGGGAGCCAGAACAGGGGTGCAGGGCCTGGCTTTGCAGGGCCCCACTTGGGGTTTAAGACTACTCTTTGTTGCTGTCTTGATATTCTGAATAATAAAACATCTCTGAATATGTGTTTGCTAAGAAAAGACCAAAAGAGCCTCAGCTGGGGACCACACCCCTCAGCCCCCCATGGCCTAACCTCCAAGGATGGGCTCTGGAGGCCGCTGCACCCTAAGGCCCACCTGTCTAATTGGACTGTGTCAGTCCCACTGCCAGGGAAGACAGATCCCCATGGTGGCCTTCCGCTCCCAGAGTGAACCTGGACAGGGCATGCAGGGGGTCAGGTCATGTGCAGAGGGTCAGTGTCATGCATGTCCCCGGCACCTCTGTGTGGCCCATGCAGCAGGCTCTGTCACCAGTCCTGTCCAGGCACCGAGCACATCCTAGCAAGAAGGTTACAGTCTCCAGGGGTCACCTGGCTGCTGTGAAATGGGGTGATGCAGGGCCGGGCGCAGTGTCTCAGCCCTGTAATCCCAGCACTTTGGGAGGCTGAGGTGGGAGGATCACTTGAGCTCAGAAGTTTGGACCAGACTGGACAACATGACCATACCTATCTCTACAAAAAGATGCAAAAAATAGCTGGAGCCAGTGGCACGTGTCTGTCGTCCCAGCTACTCAGGAGGCTGAAGCAGGAGGATCGCTTGAGGCCAGAAGATTGAGCGTGCAGTGAGCTGTGATCCTGCCACTGCACTCCAGCCTGGGCAACAGAGCAAGACCCTGAGAAAGAGAGAGAGAGAGAGAGACAGAGAGAGAGAGAGACAGAGAGAGAGAAGCTCACTACTTTATGTCTATATCTCTAGCATTGAATACTTGCAATGGGAAATCATCCAAATTTTCTGAAAAACCGAGTTTCCACTTTGTAGATGAGGAAATTGGGACTCAGAGAAGCGAAAGGACTTGCCTTACTAGGATCCACTCCCAGGCAGTCTGCCTCAGGGGCAAGACATTCAAGGCCATAAATAAAGCCAATTTATCTGCTGACATTTCAATAAAACATAAGATGAAATCCTCCTTTTTTATTTGGTCTTCTCCTGGTTAGTTGAGGAAACGTTAACAAATACCTTCAGAATCCAGAAAGAATGTCAACTGACTTCTAGATAGTAATCTTATAGAAACTATAGACACCAAAGTTAAACATTAAATGTGAAAATATGAAACCCACAGGCTATGCTAAGATGATGTATGGGGAAGCACTTTGAAATTTGACATTAAGGTGTCATTATCATTATTTTAAGTGCCTGGAGCATAGAGGTCCATTAAAGAAAGGAGTTATTAACATGTTCCTTAAATCAATGCAACTTTTCTCTCAATACTGATTATCCCACTGTTTGAAAATCTTCTCCCACCTACCATGTGACACACATCAGTTAGTCCTTGGGACCCCAAGGACAGAGTTATTCCACTCCAGAGGGCTTCATTTTTGCAAAAATAATGACTGGCATCTTTTCTGGTGTTATTTTTGCAAATTTACAAGTTAGGAACCTGAAAAGTGTTCCAGAAGTGTGGTCTGTTAACAGGCAGAGAGAACTTGTTCTCCTCACATCTGCAGTGACCTACTGTGAAATGGCCCCTGGGACTGATTGTGCCACTGAACTGAGACTTGCAAAGATGAAGGAAAGAATTCAAGGCAACTGACGACAGCAGCTTGGCAGAGAAAGCTGTCACACACTAATAATACCAATTTGGTCTTTAATTATGTATTTACACAGCAGTCGGCTGAATATCCAGCTATTGCGCTGTCTTTAGCAAACAGTTCTCCTTTCTGATTTTGCTTTGTCTTGTTTGGACTATCACTGGAATTCAGGATGGAGCCTGGAGATTTTCCCCCAGTGTGTGAATTTCTCAGTCCCTAGGTGTGCCTTCCTTGTGTCTATATGAAATAGAGTATGCATATCTCTTGAAAGTAAGAAGAAAGAAAATGAGAGCCAGTGTCAAAAATGTTATAACATCCATTTTCTTATTTCATCTCTTCCATCTTCCTCCTCTAGAGCTTGAGAGCAAAGGTGAGAGGAAATGCTTTTACTGACTAAAAGGTGTCCTCGAAATGCTCTGTGCTGCAGGGAGGAAGGGCACGCTGAGGAGCAAGCTACTCAGAAGTTTTCTGGGAAAAGCATCTGCTCCTTCAAATTGGGCCAAAAAAAAGAAAAACTTAATGTAACAAGAACATTGCAGCAACAAGGAAAAAATAATCATAATCCTTGAGTTCCCCTTGTTTTCCTGGCTTTAATTTCTCTCCATATTTCTACAAGTGTAAGATATCTTCACCAGTATTGAAAGCCATATTCTATTCTCAAAGGTCCAGATGACCTATTTTTCTCCCTCAGATTGTCATCAAAGATAGGCGAATGTCATTATGATGCTTATTTTACCACATTGACAAGATCCACCCATTATTATTTAAGCACTTATTAAGCAACAGGTTAGACATACAGCTAAAAGACAAAGTAGACACAGTCTTTCTCATCTAGCATCTTACAGTCTAGCTTACCACAGGAGACCCTTATGTAAATTACTGAACCAACCTCCTCTGTCCTCTTCCAACCCTAATCTAGGAAAATTGTATGACACCATCACCATTCCCTCTCATGGGAAAACTGATCACTTATGGGGGCAAAGAGAAGACAGAAACCAACATTTGCTGAACCTTCTGGTGTCTGACAGGGACACGCTAGGTGCTTTTGTATTTACAATCTCATTTAACCCTGCAAAACCCCTAAAAAATTAATGTTGTTATCCCTATTCCACAAATGAGAATACTGAAGCTGACTATGTATCCAGAAATGGAATTGCTGGATCATGTGGTAATTCTATGTTTAATTGCTTGGAGAACTGACATACTGTTTTTCATACTGGATGCACCATTTAACAGTCCCACCAACAGTACACAGGTGTTCCTATTTCTTCTGCGTGCCATGGAACTATAGGTAGAAACAGCATTCAACTCCAGTTCTAAACCCAGGTTCAAAATACAGCCTTTGCCATTATACACACATGCCTACAAGTAACTAAGAATGGCTCTTCACCCAACAGATATGTGCTGGCAAGCTGGTAGATAGGAACAGGAGAGATGCAACGTAGAGTTATGTGAGTTTCAAATTTACATAACCCTGGAGCCCTGGCAGGTAATCAGTTAAGTGGAACAGACAGGTGTAATACTGTAGAGAATGCTGAGGCTTGTGGCTGACTGGAGGGACTCGTCAATCTAAAGCAACAAATTCAATTTTTTAAAAAACTGTATAGAAACCTAAATGTATCTGGTGCCAAATTAGTACTCAGCGACAGTGTACGACTTCAGTTTGAACTGTTAAGTTTATTAGAAATAACTCCTGATTGCTTTTATTGTGGTAAAATACATGCAAAATAAAATTTACGGTTTGATATTATGTATATTTTACATAACATGTTAACTATTTTTAAGTGTACGGTTCAGTGGCATTGAGTACATTCACACTGTTCTGAGACATTCACCACCATCCATCTCCAGAAATGTTTTGTCTTCCCAAACTAAAATTCTGCACCATGAAACACTAACTGTTCATTCTCCCCTCACCTCCAGCCCCTGGCAACCACCATTCAGCTTTCTATCTCTATGAATTTGACTACTTTAGGTACCTCATAGAAGTGGAATCATGCCATATTTGTCTTTTTGTGACTGACTTATTTCACTTATCGTAATATCTTCAAGGTTCTTCCATGTAGCATGTGTCAGAATTTCCTTCCCTTTTAAGACTGAATAATTTTCCATTGAATATATTGTGAAAATATATATATATAAAACCATTTTGTTTATCCATTCATCCAACAATGAACATTTGGGTTGTTTCCACTTTTTGGCTACTGTGAATAATGCTCTTATGAACATGGGTGACCAAATATCCATTTGAGTCCCTGCTTTCAATTCTTTTGGGTATACAGTCATCCCTCAGTATCCATGGGAGATTGGTCCCAGGACTCCCTCGGATAGCAGAATCCACAAGTGCTCAAGTCTCTTACATAAAATGGTGTAGTATTTGCATATAACCTACAGCACATCTTCCCATATACTCTAAGGCATCTTTAAATTACTTACAATGAACAACGTAAATGCTATGTAAAGAGTTGGTATACCATATTGTTTAGGAGATAATGACAAGAAAATAAAAGTTTGTACATGTTGAGTACAGAGATAGCAATCCTCTTTTTTCAAATATTTTTGATCCATGAATCTTTTCAATTCAAAAAATATATTTTTTCAATATTTTTCAAATATATTTTCATCCATGGATGCAGAACCCATGGGCAAAGAGGGCTGACTATGTATCCAGAAATGGAAATGCTGGATCATGTGGTAATTCTATGTTTAATTGCTTGGAGAACTGACATACTGGTTTTCATACTGGATGCACCATTTAACATTCCCACCAACAGTACACAAGTGTTCCTATTTCTTCACATTCTAACTAACACTTGCTATTTTCTTTTTTTTTTAAGTAATAGTCATAATAATGGGTATGAAATTATACCTCATTGTAGTTTTGATTGATATTCCTCTAATCTTTAGTGATACTGAGTATCTTTTCAGGTGCTTATTGGTCATCTGTGTAACCTCTTTGAAGAAATATCTGTTCAAATCCTTTGCCCATTTCTAAATTGGATTTTGGGGTTGGGAGGTTGTTGTTGAGTTATAGTTTTTTTTAAATGTATCTTTATTGGATATATGGTTTGCAAATATTTTTCCCATTCTATGATTGTCTTTTTACTTTGTTGACAGTATCCTTTGATGTAAAAAGATTTACATTTTGATGAAGTCCAATTTATTTTTTTTCTTTTGTTGCCTATGCTTTTGGTGTCTACCCAAGAAATCATTGCCAAATCGAATATCATAAAGCTTTTCCTCTATATTTTCTTCTAAGAATTTTACACTTTCAGTTTTTACATTTAGGCTTTTGATGCATTTTAGGTAATTTTTGCATGTGGTGTAAAGTAACAGTCCACCCCTTTTGCATATGTTTTCCCAGACCATTTGTTGAAAAGACTGTCCTTTGCCCATTGAATGTCTTGGCAATCTTGTCAAAAATCATTTCACCATCTATGTAGGAGTTTATTTCTGGGCTCACTATTCTATTTCATTGGTCTATTTGTCTGTCTTTCTGCCAGTACCACACTATTTTGATTACTGTAGCTCCGTAGTAAGTTTTCAAATCAGAAATTGTGATTCCCTCAAATTTTTTTTCAAGATTATTTTTGCTTTTCTGGGACCTCTGCGATTCCATATGAATTTTAGGATGGATTTTTCTATTTTTGTAAAAAATGTCATTGTGATAGGTATTGCACTGAGTCTGTAGATCACTTTGGGTAGTATTGACACCTTAACAATATTAAGACTTCTAACCCATTAAAACAGGATATTTTTCCACTTATTTATGGCTTCTTTCATTTCCTTTAGCAACATTTTGTAGTTTTCAATATACATATCTTTTGTTTCTTTGGTTAATTTCTAAGTATTTTATTCTTTTTCAAGTTATTATAAATGAAGTTGTTTTCTTAATTTCCTTTTCATGTTTCCATTATATATATTGTAAATATATTCATTTTGTCCATTGTTAGCATATAGAAACACAACTGATTTTATATTTATTTTTTATCCTGCAACTTTTCAGTATTGGCTTATTAGTTCTGTCATGTTTTTTGTGGAATCTTTAGAATTGTCT
Organism: Theropithecus gelada; assembly: GCF_003255815.1. Taxonomy (NCBI): domain Eukaryota; kingdom Metazoa; phylum Chordata; class Mammalia; order Primates; family Cercopithecidae; genus Theropithecus; species Theropithecus gelada. The sequence goes on from NC_037676.1 coordinate 57,729,625, forward strand.
ACAAATTATGTTATCTAATCAGAGATAATTTCACTTCCTCCTTTCTCATTTGTATGTTTTTTATTTCATTTTCTTGCCTAATTGCTCTGATCAGGATTTTTAATACCACTTTAAAGAGAAGTGGCAAAAGCGGGCATCCTTGTCTTTTTCTTGACCTTAGAAGAAAAGCTTTCAGTATTTTACCATCAAGTATTTTTTAGGCTGTGGGCTTTTCATTTATGACCTTTGTTATGATGAGGTAGTTTCCTTCTATTCTTAGTTTGTTGAGTTTTTTTTAATAGTGAAATAGAGTTAAATTTTGTCAAATGCTTTTTTTGCATCTATTGAGATGATAATATGGTGTATTTTCCCCCTTCATTCTGTTAATGTGTTGTATTACATTGATTAATTTTTAGATCTTAAACCATCCTTGTATTTCAGGAGTAAATCCTATTTGGTCATGGTACAAAATCCATTTAATATGCTACTGAATTCAGTTTGCCAGTATTTTATTGAGGATTTTTGCATCAGTGTTCACAAGGGATATTGGTTTGTAGTTTTCTTTTTTGTTGTTGTTTTTGTTTTGTTTGTTTTGTTTTGTTTGAGACAGAGTCTCGCTGTGTCACCCAGGCTGGAGTGCAGTGATGTAATCTCAGCTCACTGCAACCTCCACCTCCCTGGTTCAAGCAATTCCCTTGTCTCAGCCTCCCAAGTAGCTGGGATTACAGGCACATGCCACCACACCTGGCTAGGTTTTTTGTATTTTTCGTAGAGACAGCATTTCACCATGTTGGCCAGACTTGTCTCAAACTCCTGACCTCAGGCAATCCACCCACCTCAGCTTCCCAAAGTGTTGGGATTACAGGCGCAAGCCACCGCACCTGGCTGTAGTTTTCTTTACTTGTAGTGTTTCTATCTGGCTTTGGTATAAAGGTAATTCTTGAATGAAGTAGGAATTGTTCCCTTCTTTTCAGTATTTTGAGAGTGTTTGAGAAGGATTTCTGTTAATTCATCTTTCAATATTTGGTAAAATTTACCAAGGGATCCATCAGATCTCTGGGCTTTTCTTTGTTAGACGGTTTTGCCTTACAGATTGTGTCTCCTTACTAGTGATAGGTCTGTTCAGACTTTTCATTTCTTTATGATTCAGTCTTGGTAGATTTTGTATTTCTAGGAATTTGTCCACTTCTTTTAGATTACCCAATTCTAATTGGTATACAACTCTTCGTAGGATTCTCTTATAATTCTTTTTATTTCTGTAAAATTGGTAACGATGTCCCAACTTTTGCTACTGATTTTAATAATTGAGGTTCTCTTTTTTTCTTAATCTAGCTAAAGAGTGCTCAATTTTGTTGAACCTTTTAAAGAACTAACTTTTGGTTTTCTTGATTTTCTTTATTGTTTTTCTATTCTCTATTTTATTTCTACTCAAATTATTATTATTTCCTTTCTCCTACAAGCTTTGTGTTTAGTTTGTTCTACTTTTTATAGTTTCTTAAGGTGTAAAGTTAGATTATTGATTTGAGATCATATTTTTCAATGTAAGCATTTATAGCTATAGATCTTTTTAGCAGAGCATTGCTTTGCTGCACCTATTAGTTTTTGCTATGTTGTTTTTTCATTTTTATTTGTCTCAAGATATTTTATAATTCCCCTTATGATTTCTTCTTTGACCCACTGGTTAAGAGTGCGTTGTTTAAGCCTGGGCAACATAGCAAGATTTCATCTCTACTTAAAAAAAAAAAAACAAAAAACAAAAAAAACCGGGCATGATGGCACACACCCATAGTCCCAGCTACCTGAGAAGCTGACATAGGATGATCCCTTGAGCCCAGGAGTTTCAGGTTGCAGTGAGCTATGATTGCACCACGATACTCCTGCCTGGGCAACAGAACAAGACCCCGTCTCAAAAGAAACACATTTTTTAAAAATAATAATAAAGAGGATGTAGTTTAATTTCCTCATATTTGTGAATTTTACAGAGTTCCCTCTGCTATTCATTTCCAGTTTCATCTCACTGTGATCGAAAAAGATACTTTCTATAATTTCAGTCTTTTGAAATGTTTTAGGATCTCTTTTGTGGCCTAATGTATGGTCTATCCTGGAGAATGTTGCAAGAGTGCTTAAGAAAAACATATTTTCTGCTGTGGTTGAGTAGATGTACTCTGTATATGTCTGTTACGTCTGGATGGTCTCTACTGTTGTTGAAGTCCTGTATTTCCTTATTAATCTTCTTTTTGGTTGAACAACCTGATTTTTAAAAACATGAAAACTAAAACAGATACTAAGATACATGAAGTAATCTGTTCTAAATCAGGCCATGTCCATCATGACACCAAATAATCTTCTTATATCAAAATATATATTTGAACTTTTAAAGCAACTTTTTCAAGAGCTGTCATATGTAGTAATACAGGTTCTGCACTACTCAACATAAATGTGTGCAAGTAGCCACTGTTTTATAGCTCTGAAGTAATTGAAAAACAGAATGAGATTCCCCTCCCAAAACACAACCTGTATCCTTTCAGAGGTTTTTGTTTGTTTGTTTGTTTGTTTGTTTTTGTGCCCCCTCTCCCGTGAATGCATGAAATGCAAATGAAACCCAACAGGTGTTTTCTCTCAGTCCACAGGGCATCTGGGAGGCCTTAGGACAGTGGGTGATGTAGGAAGAGGACTCCTGAATCAGTCTGGCATCTCTATTAACTAGAGATCAAATAGATAGGCCTGAAAGGCTCACAGCAAAAATCAGATACCAGCCACAATGTTTCCCACTCAAGACCTCAGACAGAAAGAAAAGCTGCAGATCAGGCACACACTATAGACCTGTACTGCAGTGCCTTGATTAGTCACTCCCCCCAGCAGAAGCACTGACTTCATGTATGCCTTGCTTTCTCTCAGTGTCTTATTAAGAGCCTGGCTGAAGCCCTCGGGAGGTCAACACCCCATCTTCCACCTTGCACCACCTTTGTTTAAGATCTCATCTTGTTAATAGTGTAGAGATCATTTGATGTGCATACCCGTCCATTATCTGCCCATGATCTACTTCCCCTTTCCCTAATTGATATCTGAGAAAAGCTGATTTTGTGCCTGCTTGATTCAGACACGAGGTCCATTCTGCCCTCATTGTGTTTCAACTTAGAGATGAAAAGTCCATGTAGACCTACTGTGTACATGAGTTGGTTTAGATTTCTGATGAAGTATACAATGCAAGCAATAGACTGTGAACCCAACATTTATTGCATTCCATGGAAAATGCAGTGACTACGATGGTTCACTGCTGATAGAATATTCCACAAGGACAATTACTTCTTGCTTTTATCTAATGACAAGAATCATTTAACTCATTAAATTTTTTTTTTCACTCTGGCTTCTTGGAAGCTCAGTTAATATTAGCTTAGGGTTGTGGTGTCACTTTTTTTCTTATTGTCTATCAATCATTTACTGAGATATGTTTCTCTATGATTATCTGGTTCAAGTTTTTTTTCCAAGTTTATCATTCAGAATAAGCTTAATGGGGACTATTGGCCTCAGAATGATCACATGATTGTCACAGCCATTGGACCACATATGTAACAGCATCACCAAATTGTTGAGTCCCTTGTATTGCACTAACCCCAAAAGTCTGAGACATGTATAAATCCAGAGTTTTTGTTGAGAACTTAGACTTGGCTTCTTTAATATTATCAAAGCACCCCTATACATATATTTATAAAAGCTGAAAATAATTGATTCTCATCCATTTTCAAAGATTTAGAAAGAGCCTTGAATCTGGAGTTGGTCATTTCCATTTAAAAGTCTCTGTCTTGGGAAATTACTGTTCTTTTACTGCTAGCTACCATACAAATTCCTAATCAAAAAACCTTTACAAGCAGTGATGGCATGAATTGAACTTACTTCTGTCCTACTAGGAACATGTCTTGGTCAGGAAAGAAATGCATGTTGGATTCTTAATGATTTGTGTTTTATGTGTTCTGTGCTAAAGGGCTATTTCAGTCCCCAAGATACTAATAAGCAGTCCCTGATCCAGGTCATTTGTATTTTTTTATCAGCAAAAACAGCACCCAAGCCATACCTCAATTTAGAACATCTCTAAATTCAATTCTGTTCAATTCAATACAATTTATCAAATAATTATCAACTGTGCTAGGCATTTTCTGTTTCTGGAAGTACAGCAATGAATCGATCTCAGTCCCTACCCTCATGAATGCCACAAAAGAGAAAGGCTGACAAGTAGCTCAACAAGGCACACAGAGGAGGAGCTTCTTTCTGGCCACCAGTTGGGAGAGGACAGGATGTGTTTCTCAAAGGAGATGGCTCAAACAAGCATCACAGAATTGTCAGCCTGGAAGGATGATTGAGGTCTAGACCCAGATATAGTTCAGAGAACACAAGAGGTTCAAGAGAGAAGGAGGTGGAGGCCCTCAGCATTCCCAGGGGCTAGTCTGGGGCAACCCAAGGTGGGCATTCAATAAGTGTTTAGTGAATTGAACAACTGAGTATAAAGAAATCAAAAAAGACCACAACAATATCAAAAGCGAATGGAGTCGCTGCTTATTCATCAGGGTCACTGAACTCAGGCTACAGACTGCCTGGGACACAGGATTCATGTACTGACTTGACTTTGAGGTAATTCTTAGTATAAAGCAACCCTCCATTTTTCCAATGAAAGGAGAATATATAAAACAATTTTGAAGCCAACTTAAGTATATGAACTTTTGGAACTGGAGATGAAAATGCTAAATGTTAACGTATACTATTTGACTCATTAACTGAGTCACAAATATGAATCAAATAATATGTGGACTGAAAAAGTTAACTTCTTTCCTTCATCATCATTTTTCAGTCTTCTAGAAGGCATAGTTGGGGAGCACCGCCTCTGTCCTCCGCTGCCTGTTGAAGACGCAGCACTGCTCTGAACAGGTGTGTGAGGCGTTTACTAGAGACAACACCTAACCCAGGTTCTTTCTTGCCATTTATGATCTTCAGAACTACTCACTATGTTGCTTTAAGAGGCTGATTTGTAAGATCCAAAACTTAATTGTGAACTCATACTTCCAGGAATGCTTCTTAAACTGAATTAAATTTCTGTACTTCCTTTTTTGTTTCCATCTTGTCCTTCTTTGTTTCACTGGTTCTGTCAGTAAATCTCTATAATCAGCCCAAACTTGCATGATTTAGGTCATTTCAAATATGTAGGCCTTCCCAAACAGAATTTTGTTATTTAAAAAATACAGTAATTAATAGAGCACCTCAAAATTTGGCAGGCAGGTCTGCTAAAAGGTGACTCCTATTCCTAGGAGTCTGTATGGGGAAGAATCTTTCTATAATCATCCATGACAAATATGGAAGTAATTCACATAAGCTGGTGAAAGACTTATTTCTCTCTAAAAATAAGGTTATACTAGAAAAGATTGGCTGGACTGACCTTGGTACTCCTGAACCTGGAAGCTGGTTATCACACACCAAGTTTCTAAAGGCTGCCAAAGTGCCAGCCATTTCATCCTCTAAGAACCCTAGACCAGAAGGATCCTTGATAGGTCTGATCATCTGTCCTTTTGGCAAGGAAGGCATCTCTCACAGCCAGAGATTTTCTAAAAGAAAGTTCATGGTGCTCCTGGGTAACCAAGACTGTGAGGTTCTTTCCTTTGGACTTGTTTTCTGAATGATGGAGGTAATACTTAGTATTTGTAAAACTCTGCAGTTTACAAAGCACTTCCACAGCCTCTCTCTCCCCTACTCCCAGCACAGTCCTTGGAGTTAAGAGTAGAACCTACTTGGGCTTCAAGTGACGTGCCCCCACCCAGCAGGCAGAATGGCCCCTGTGTCTCCCCTCCTAGGGCAGGAGAGACACCCACAAGCTGAGTCCTCAGGGAAGGTCAATGCTGCGGGAAGGTCAATGCTGTAAGAAGGCCCTGCAGAAGGCCTTGGCGAAGGAGTGGATGGAAACGGACAAAGGGGCTTCCTGAGCCGGGATCCCGGGAGTCCTCCAGGTCGGGTGGAGAAAGGAGACCCTGAGACCAGGAGAGTGAGGAAGAGGGTCTGCAGACAGAAAGTCGAGGAGAAGCAGGGAGAGCGCAATTCTGGAAGGACTTGGTATGTCATTTATCTTGTGGGGACATAAATAGGGAGTCCTTGAAGGGTTTTCAGCTGGGGAGATATTTGATCAGATTTCCATCATAGACAGTTCATTTTAATTACAAACTAAAGAGGGGGGACCAGGAGGCCAGATAGGAGGCTGCACCTGATGGGGTCCTCAACTCAGGGATGGGCAGATGGGAATGAAGAGGAGTCCACTCTCCCAAAGCCCTGCAGGGCCCCCAGTGTGGCCCCCTGCCACCCCATATCTGATCCTAAATCCTAAACTGTGTCAGCTCAGATCAAGCTGCTGCTCCCAAAACACAGCAGTGAGTTACTCTCCTCTCCAAGGCGATCTTCATCATATTATTAGATGCTCTCATAGTCTGTCTTCCCCCAGGAAAAACTCCTTCCTTTTTCAAAAGCGCTGAGCATCTCCCAGAGACAGCGTGTAAAGGAGCTTGCCACGTGATGCCCTAAGTGTTGCAGGAGCGATGGCCCAGGTCCCGTGCCCTGCGATGGGAAGGGCGACTGAGAAGCTGGGCCGCTTCTGAGCCCTTGGGGTCCTCATCCGGTGGACTTTCTCTGAGCCAGTCAAGCCAGTCCAACCCTTAGAGCAGAGAATGCTACCCACACATGTCCTCAGGGTATTGAGCCGTGTTTTGTAAATCACCTAGAAAGGCATTGCTGGGCTTGAAAGCACAATTTATTGCTACATTATTCAATGGTCCCAGCAGCAAGCTACGTTCTTTTTATTGATAGAGTAAAAATGAAGCAACCTAATGGGTGGGACCCTGGAAAATAGGACAGAAGCCGCGGTTCCAGTCTCTCCCCACCCCAGACACACAGAAAAAGCCCTTTTCCTGCTCCCCCTGAACCCCGCAGGCCAAGGAACCAATTCTACATTGAAATCCTTAGAGAAAGCTACTGTGTGTAAAAGGTGAGATATTTTTAAAGGGCATCCATTTCTGCTAGAAATTTTTTGCAGAATGAAGCCAGGAAACAAGCAATCAAAAGCAGAAAAAGGAAGTGTCCACTGGGCTCCCAGAACCTCAGAAGGGTTTGGACAGATATTCCCTCTACCTTCTGCCTTCCTCCAACCAGCCCCTTGCCCCCAGCTCCTTCCCTTTCTGCCTCCTTTTCAGCTTCGGGAGGAACCCCCACATATAGAGACCCTATATTATGAGCTGGGCCATGCCCTCCTTTCTTGTACACAATTCAGGAAAATCCTGAGGAATGAAGCTGCTAAAACCTGCTTCTGTCTCAGACTTCTCTGCAAATCCTGGAACAGCTTCGACTTGGCCCTTCCTTTTTTCCAACAAAGTGGCCTCTATTGCATAGGCCTTTAAGCCAATAATATTAAGCACACATTCTGCACAGGTAATTAATGGCCAGTATTTTTCCTCATACTTTGAGCTGATTTTTAAAAATATTATCCTGTCAAAAGCATTTATTTTATATCTCTAAGGAAGAAAAAAATAATTTACTCTGTAGCTTGTAGCTTTTATTGTATTCTTTCTCTGTCATGCTATTCTATTCAAACCAACTTCCTCCAATAAAATTTCCTTCAATCCCAGGGCATTGAAAAGCTCCAGAGGGAGAGTGGGATGGGGAGGGCAAAACTGCAAGCAAAGCTAGGGTTCAGAATGGCCGATTATATTTCTAGAGAAACTTTTCTGTTCATAAAGTGCTCTAACGGACACACTGTGTCACTGATACTCACTCACTCAAATCCATGAAAACTGGGTGAGGTCACGTGACTCGCCCGGAGGCATGCCGCTCCCGGAATGACCTCTACATCCTCTAGAGCTCCACAGAACTTGCTTCCCACCCTCACTGCCATCTTCCCCCAAGTATTGAGATACCTCCCACCTCTGTCTGGAGGGTCCCCTTCCCTCTGGCGCACTCTGCCCACTCAGGTGTCCTACACGTGCCTTGCCAGGTGGCTGCCGGAGGTGCCACTGCCTCAGGTTGAGGCCCGAGTCCCTTTGTCTGGGATATCATGACCACGGCCTCCTGCCTCCTCCGGCCAGCCCACCTCAGCCCTGCCTCAGACACACCCAGGCCAGCCGCAGCCACACCTGCAAGCTTTGGCCTGTGACTGTCTCTTCTTGAGCTGCTTTTTCCCTCCTGGACCAAGCCTTAGTGCACAGGTTCTCTCTTCTCTACACTCTGCTCACCATCCTGTAAATATGTGTGTTGAAAATATATGTCTGTCTTCCTTGCTGATTTTTCAGTTCCTCTAGGGAACGATGTTTGTGTCCTTAGTGCCTGGCACTTAGTAGGTGTTCAATAAACATTTATAAGAGGAAATAATTGAGAGAGGGATGGAGAGAGGAAGAAAAAGTGGGGAGGATCTGAGTCTGGGCCTTCGCAGGTCACTGGAATACAGCTCCCAATGCACCCCTCCACGGGTGGGCACGCCGGTGTGTTCTCTCTGGGGTCTCTCCTTGGGAAACTCTCCCACCACAGGCGTTCTTTCTGCTTTCCCCTCTCTACCAGGTAGGCAGACTCCCATTTAAGCAGACTCCCAGCTCTCTTACCAGAAAAGGGCTGCAGGTCTCAATGTTCACAAATGCAAATACTGGTGCCACCTTGTGTGATGACGAACACCCCACGCCAGCACCACCTCTACTTGTGCCACCTACCCCAACACCTGCTGCAAAGCATGTCTTGTGCTTCTTAGTTTCATTTACCCTGGTCCCAGGGTGAGGCAGTATGAGTGGCACCATTTCTCGTATCTGGGCCCCCTTCCAAGTCCTCGAAGCATGAATAACTCTGAATGTGGGTGAGTGGACAGTAGTTCTCATTAGAATTCACACTTGATTATAGACCCCAGGGATGCAGACTCACTCTCCCAGGGATGCACTCATTACACATTCCCCTAAATAGGCCAGTAACTGTCAATATTGGTGATGCTTGAGGATGCTTTGTGGCATGTGGGCCATCGAATTCACATGCATGGCAGACTACAAAGGCACCTTAGGGACATCTGGGAAGGAGGAACAGCTAAATTTCCATCTCAGAGGCTTTGGCCAGCATGGTCGGGGGCGAGGCTGGGTGAAGGAACTGCCCTTCCCACAAATAGGGGCAGAATGAAGTGCCCAGGGGACCAGCCTGAACCTATCGTGCCTGTTCACCCTGCAAGTGCCTGCCTGTTGTCCTAGAAATGATCAGGCAGTGTATTGAGGTACGGCATCTGCGGTCCTTAACAGATACCTACAGGTGGAAAGAGTCCCTTTTCAAGAGGTTTATTCACGTCCAGACTCCACCTTGTGTACAAGACGTGCTGACACCAGGAGGTTCCATAGGTTTGCTCGGTGGTTTGGCTGGCCACTGTGCCTCTGGGCTTTCATGCAGACAGCACGACCTATGCCCACACTGCAACCATCTAAAAAGGCTTCTTTAAGTTACCAGGTTTCACAATTGGCCTAAAATGTTTCGATGCATAGAAGAAAAAGTGTAAGGACTGCAAAGTAAGAAAAATGTGGGTATAAATCCTACTTCTGTTATGTGTTGGAAATGTGTCCACCAGTGAAGTGAGTGAGGGGCCAGGAAACTGAGGTCCATGGACCGCATCCGGCCCACCTCCTATTTTTTCATCTGTTTAAGTATTTATGGCTGTGTCCTCTCAACAACAGCCAAGCCAAATGCTTGTGACAGAGACCCACATGGCCGACAAAGCCCAAAATATATATCTGGGCCTCTACAGAAAAAGTGTGCCCCCTCTGGGTAAGATTATTTCACTTCTCTAACCCTCAGTTTTTTCATCCGTAAAATGGGCAAAATATTTACATTGAAGAAGTAGTGCTGTGAGAAATAAATGAGAAAAAAGTCAGACACATAGCAATGTGTGCTTGCTACATGCTGGGATTCTTTTTTTTTTTTTTTTTTTTTGAGAAGGAGTCTCGCTCACCCTTGTTGCACAGGCTGCAGTGCAATGGCCTGATCCCAGCTCACTACAACCTCTGCCTCCCAGATTCAAGTGATTCTCCTGCCTCAGCCTCCCCAGTAGCTGGGATTACAGGCATGTGCCATCACACCAGGCTAATTTTTGTATTTTTAGTAGAGACGGGGTTTCTCCGTGTTGGCCAGACTGATCTCGAACTCCTGACCTCAAGTGATCCGCCTGCCTCGGCCTCCCAAAGCATGCTGGGATCTTTAAATGCGGATTAACCTTGCTGTTTTCTAGCCATGTCATTCGTGGACAGGTAAGAAAGGGACACAGCTTGTCTTCCTGTCTCCATCTGTGTTTCCCTTTTCATTTCTCACCCGCCCCTGAAAGTAGAAAAGCTACAAAAAACAAACAAACAAAAAAATCATGCAGTATCTTTTTTTTTTTAAGTGGGATGGAAAACAAACTTACTCTAAACAAAAGCTTAATTCTTTTGAGCATCTCAGGTTACTTATTTTATCATCGTTTTATTTTTAGTGTAAAATTAATCATGCAATATGTAGTACTGAACAAAGAAGAGGGTCTTCTTGCTTTCTCCCATTTACAGCATTTTTTTCTCAAAGAAAATATTGTTTAGATAGTTTCAATTTCCCACACTTAAAATATTTGTCTTCTTGAGAAATTTTAATAAAAAACTACATTTTATAATGGAATGGAGCTATGTGAGATAATCTGAGATGTGTTTTCCCAACCAGAAGGAAAGAATCTTCCATATTTGTCAAGAAGGAGGAGAGACACTTCGCTTCTCCCAACAACTTTCTTCAACTCTTTCTATATTAAAACTTTTTTTAATTTGAATTCATTGTTTGCCTTATCACCTCCTCAGCAGCCTTACAATTTGCCTTGCAAAGAAGTCGAAATCCTCCAAATGGATTACCAAAAGAAAGTATATACCTACCAAAAGTAAACATATTAAAGCATTTAAATTTTTTTTTTTTAATTACACTTTAAGTTCTAGGGTACATGTGCACAACGTGCAGATTGCATTTAAATATTCCTTTTTTTTTTTTTTTTTTTTTTTGAGGCGGAGTCTCGCTCTGTCGCCCAGGCTGGAGTGCAGTGGCGCGATCTCGGCTCACTGCAAGCTCCGCCTCCCGGGTTCACGCCATTCTCCTGCCTCAGCCTCCCGAGTAGCTGGGACTACAGGCGCCGCCACCACGCCCGGCTAATTTTTTTGTATTTTTAGTAGAGACGGGGTTTCATTGTGTTAGCCAGGATGGTCTCGATCTCCTGACCTCGTGATCCGCCCGTCTCGGCCTCCCAAAGTGCTGGGATTACAGGCTTGAGCCACCGCGCCCGGCCGCATTTAAATATTTCTAATCAGAGCTATTACAAGGTTTAAAACAGAGATAAAAAGGCTTCAGTGCAGGGATACTGAGAAAGCCCTAGACCCGGTGGAGCTTGTATTACCTTCCTTCCCTTCACTGCACTCAGCAAAGATCTGAGCACAGAAGGTGTCACCTTTTTTTTTTTCAATTATTACCTTACTTCAACTAGGTTAATTAGCTATGGTTCCAGCCAAGAGGATCTACTGCTTTCATACTTGTAACTAAAAGAAAAGTTCTAAACACACTACAGAAATGGGAAGCCATTCTGGCTCTGGATATTCATTTTGTGACCTGCTACTCTTAGATCATATGATTCAACTCAAATATGGAACTGTCTTTCCTCAGGCGAAAACCCAAGAAGACTAGGAGGCCTCTTTTACATCAGAAAGTGCAAAGAGGAGAAAAGCATGGCTTTCTTCCCAGGTGCTTGTGCCTCTGATCCATTTTGTGAAAAGAATCCAAAACGGATCCTTTGACCTTGGCACCAATATGGTTGCTATAGGCCTGCAGGAGTTGGTGTGAGGGAAGCCCATTAGGGAGCAGGTACCTAAAGAGGCGGCAAGAGTTAAAGACCTCCAGGGTCCTCCACAGCCTGCCATGTACCCCGTGAGTGTGAACTGTGGGAGATTTGAGACTTCCCTGCACTTGTGAGTCTCATGCTCCAGTTGTTGGTGAAGGTAACCATACCAATCCATTGTGGGGGACAGAGTTTTGGAAGCAGGACTTCTGATGCCTGTTCTCCTTGCTAATTACATGAGTGTGGGCAAGTCTTTTAACCTCTCTTTGGTTCTGTTTCCCTGTTTGCAAAAAAAGCAATACTTGCCTCAAAGTGTTAGTATGACATTTAAATTGCACAAAGGCTGTAGTTGCCTAACACATCACTGTGAACAAAGCAAGGGCCCAACAAATGCTTGTTCCTTCTTAATTTGTCTATGATTATGAGCCTTATATGCACTAAAAAAACTATAAAATTTCTTGACTACAAGAAATCAATATTATACTGCCATCTAAATTTCAGTATTGTATTTGTTAGTCGGTCGGTTTGTTTAGAAACTATGCCTTTAGGGGAAAAAATTATGGTGAGAGTGTGAGGAGAAGATATATGTGTAATGAATGGTCATGTGATCATCTCACCTCTGTAGTAGGGTTATGTTGTAAATCGTCCATTCTTAAAACTACTTGTGAGAACATACTTTAAATTTCCTCTAAAAATGTTGAAACCAACAGAAAGGATGAAGAAATGGGGAGAGAAAAAGGGAAGTCAAGATGTTTGCAATGATGTTGGGAAGACAGAAAAATGATATGAGAATAGCTACTGTATGGCAAGTGTACTCATTCATTAAAAAGTCAAAAAAACAGCAGATGTTGACAAGGATGTGGAGAAAAGGGAATGCTTATACATTGTTGGTGGGAATGTAAATCAGTACAACCTTTATGGAAAACAGTATGGAGATTTCTCAAACAACTAAAATTAGCACTATCATTCCATCCAGCAATCTCACTACTGGGTACATACCCAAAGGGAAGGAAATGATTATACTGAAAAGACACCTGCACTTGTGTTTTGATCATGGCACCATTCACAATAGCAAAAATATGGAGTCAGCATAAGTGTCCGTTAGAGGAGGATTGGATTAAAAAAAAATACATGGTACATGTACACCATGGAAATACCATGCAGGCATAAAAAAGACTGAAATCATGTTTTTTGCAGCAATATAGATGGAACTGGGGGCCACTATCCTAAGTGCAATAACTCAAACAGGAAGTCAAATACCACATGTTCTCACTCACATGTGGGAGCTAAACAATGTGTACATGTGGACATATGGAGTGGAATAATAGACATTGGAGACTCCAAAAGGTGGGAGAGTGGAGGGGGGTGAGGGCTGAAAAATGACCTCTCAGGCACAATGTTTACCATTTGAGTAATGGGTACACATAGAGCCCAGACTTTACCACAACACAACATATGCACGCAAGAAACCTGTACTTGTGCTCTGTCAGTATATACAAATGAAAAAATTAAAGTTTTTTTTTTTTTAATGACAGGGGAAAATGCACTAATTTAAGAAGTTAATAGGCAAGCAGAGCGACAGGTGCTGGGGATACCGTGGTGAGCCATAGGCTGCACACCCTCCCTCCTGGGGTCACATCCATCAGTACCTGCACAGATACAGAGCTAAAGCAGGCATGCCAGGGTATGTGAGGACCAATGAAGGGTGTTAGGGGTTAGAAAAGGTTTCCAGAAGGAATGAATGATGCTTCATCTGAAAACTGAGGAATGAGTGGGAATTAATTGGAGAGAGCGGCTTTTCAAGGGAGAGCACAGCATTTTCTATCTATGGGAAGAGAATACAGCTTTACATAGCATTTGAGAAACGGAGAGATGGCAGTGTGCCTGGAGCACAGAGAGGCAGGTACAAGACAAGGCGGGACAGAGAGGCAGGTACAAGACAAGGCGGGAGAGCTCCAGTGGGCCCAGAGATCTGCCAGGTCAGGCCTTCCAAGCTGTCCCGAGAGAGTCCCAGCTATCAGCACAGCTGTTCTGGCTCTGGAAATAAAGAGAAAGGGAGAAGTCAATGAGAGCCCTCTAGTTGATTCAGCATGTAGGGTCCATTTGTTCTATTATTCTCTCTGCTTTTTTGTAAGTTTGTAAATGTTCATGATAGTAAATTTTTAAGTTAGAACAAAAAAAAAAAAAGAGGCCTTCTCACCAGCTGCAATTTAGCTGTGAATGTGGGCCAGTGACCAGAAGTTTCTCTAAGAATGCAAACTTAGTCTTGCCTGTCGCAGGGGAAGGTTATGGCCTCCTTAGGGAGAAAGAAAATGACAGGCTCATCCTCTCTGTGGAAGAATCAAAGAATTCAAGCACTTGGTTAATTTGCTGAGCCTCTTCCATCTAGGGAATTAGGCTGTACATCCTACGAAGCATGCTCTGGGGATTTCCAAGAATTCTTGTTTACACCCAGACCACAAACAACACAACAGGAGTTCAGATTTTATTACACAGTGATTTGGCATTTGCAGCTCAAACTGAAATTTTAAAGAAGCAGAAGAGAAGAACAACGAAGAATCGTGCAAATCTTTTGAACATTTCATTATCTCTGTGGTTCTGGCTCTACATTTGGAATACTCTTTCTTTTTTTTCCTTCTGTCCCTCCTTCTTTTCCCTCTAAGTGCCAATTCTGAATATATGTTAAGCACTTTGCAATGCTCAAGGGGACAGAAGGATACACCGGTATTTATCCTTACCTAAAAGACCCCCGGTAGTGAGAAATACAATAATTAAACAAGCACAAAATGAAGCATAATTATAAACCGGGATCCATGCTCTTAAAAACAGGAAGGGGTACTTGGTATGGAAACATGTCTGTGGAGAGAACCAATTTACATTTGGGGGCCAGAGATAGCCCCCTCCTAGTCTAGAGGTTTCATAATCAAAGGGACTCAGATTATAATGTTTTCAAGGGGGGTTTTACAACCGACGTTAACCCTTTATACATTATTTCCTACAGGAAATAATGCATAAGTTGAGATGATAGAGTTTTTGCCCACCACACACACCTGCTATCAACCAGGACTACATTAGCTATCATTTTTTATAATCCTAACACAAATAATTCTCTACCTCTCTCATTCAAACTGCTTTTAGACACAAATTAGAGGCAGGTTATAGGAAAGCAATTTACTTGTGATGAAAAGCAGAGGTTAGTGATGTTGAGTCCTTTTAATGGGCGCTGTGGGAAGCCTTGAAATCGAATCTGAATTTGGAGCAAAGCCACAGGAATCAGAGCAAAGGTAAAGAAAAGAATAGTTAGAGCAGACAACTGGCATTTAAAGAGAGTACCTTCCTTTCTTATTCCGAGCTTTATTTGTGTTTTAAGAACATATGTGGAGTTAGATTTGTGGAACACCAAACTTGTCATTAGTGCAACTTTTTTTTTTTTTTGAGACAAAGTCTCACTCTGTCGCTCAGGCTGGAGTGCAGTGGCGCGATCTTGGCTCACTGCAAGCTCCACCTCCTGGGTTCACCTAATACAACTATTTTTTAAATAATTTAATTCCATACTATGTTCAATAAGAAAAGGAAATAGAGGAGAGCAGAGTTAAAGGAGGGGAGGAGGGGAAGGAAGGGGAGGAAAACAAGGACATGAAGAGAGATGCCCTAAAGGGAACATACACCCATGAGAAGCAAGAACATCAGGATCAGCCTGACTCAGTTCAGTGACAGAAACAATGACCCGATATGGTCTGCATTATGAACACATGGATTTGGGTGACTTTGGACGTGGCATTTCAGTGAAGCTGCAGGTAAAATCCTTTTCTTAGAACTGTGGCCGCCTATCTGGAAATTCATGTTCCCTCTCATTCCGAGAAGGGCATTACACTAGCAACAGGGGGGATAAAGAGAAGAACTGTGTTCGTTCCACGAGAAAGCAAATGTTGTCACCTACAGCCAGATTGCTTCCAGGTATTTCATCGTAGGTCCATGGGGTTTCAGGTCTCACGGTCAGACATACAGTTCTGGGGCTCAGACAGGTTGGGAGTCCAGATGGGCATTTGCTCTCTGTTGGGTT
Organism: Theropithecus gelada; assembly: GCF_003255815.1. Taxonomy (NCBI): domain Eukaryota; kingdom Metazoa; phylum Chordata; class Mammalia; order Primates; family Cercopithecidae; genus Theropithecus; species Theropithecus gelada. The sequence goes on from NC_037676.1 coordinate 57,745,542, forward strand.
CAAGACATGGAGTGAGTGAGGTCACCCAGAGAAAGGCTGAGACGGAAAGAGGACTGAGGACTGCATCCCAAGCAATGCCAGTAGCTAAAGGACAACCAGACCAAATGGGGGAACAAGAAACAACAGGAGGGAAAACAGGAGACACATCTGAAATAAAGAAGAGGAGAGAAAAAAAATCCCACGAATGGTGTTTCCGGGATAAAGGAGGCTCGTTACATGTTTGTAAGATCTGGGGGAGTACTCTTATAGAGGAAGAGATGGAATCCAGAGAAAGGCAGGTTAACTGTTAGCGCCCTTGTTTAGGAGGCAGGAGGTTCGCTTTGGAGAAGGACAATTTTCACCCACGATAAATGGGAGGCAGGAGAGAGGGAAGATAACCTCTCAAAGTGAAGCTCAATTTCTTTTCTATAAAATAAGATTATTGCAATAGGTAAGCTTTAAGGTCTTATCACCTATTTTCACATTTTAAGAAATAATATATAATCCCTTTTAGTCCCCTGTAGCTGTTTTTATAGTTCGATCTTAGAAGCAAGTTTTCATGAGTAATACACTATTCATTATTTTGAAAGAAAAGACCGACAGACCCATTATATATTTTTTCCTGGGGCCACTGAAGGAATCTTCATATTTTAGTATATTGATGATGCTGAAAAAATACATTGTCCAATGTCACATATATTCCTGCCTGGGAGTGTACCCATGAGGAAGCAGCAGGTAAACCCAAAATGAGGAACACCTTTTTTTTCTTTTTTTTCTTATTTTCAAGTACTATACTCTTCAAACAATGCCAGTGTCATAAAGGCAAAGAAAGTATTTGGAAATATTCCAGATTAAAGGAAACTAAATTAATACAACAATTAAATGTAGTACCTGATTCTAGACTTTATCCTGTATAGGGGAGAAAAATTTTGGAATGGACCTTGTTAATGTCAATTGGTGAAACCAGAATACTGAGAGTGGATTTTTTGAAAGTACTGTATCAATGTTAAATTAATTGAAGTTGATAACTTTATGTGGTTATGTAAGAGAATACCCCTATTCATAGGAAATAAACACTGGTATATTTTAGGGTAAAGGACCATAATGTATGCATTTAATCACAAATGGGTGAGAGAGAGAGACAGAGACAGAGAGAGGGCGATGATAAAGTCAGTTGACAATTGGGGCAAATGAAATATACATGTTCAATATAATATTTCTATTCTTACAATTTTTCTGTAAGTTTGAAATTATTTTCAAATAACAACTTAAAATACACATTAATAGCTAAAGGAGTGCTCAGATTCCTGTGCTCCAGCACTGTGCCACTGCACATCAGAAGCTCCAGAGAACTCTAAGAATAAGGCCATGCCTTGCTAAAGAAGTCTACCTTGGCATTGGAAAAAACTGAGCTTGTATTATTTGTATAAAGAGCAAAAGAACTAAGTGTTCTGTGGCAGTTGTGAATTTGTGAAGTTGTAAGGGTCTTAACTTGAATATGACCCCATATTTTCTGTTCAGCATATATTTGTCTTATAAAAATCAATTGTTAAACAGACGAAAAAGTAAATAATAATCAAAGGAAGGCCCAGCACGGTGGCTCATGCCTAAAATCCCAGCATTTTGGGAGGGAAGGCAGAAGGATCACTTGAAGTAAGGAGTTCAAGACCAGCCTGACCAACATGGTGAAACCCCCTCTCTACTAAAAGTACAAAACTTAGCCAGGTATGGTGGCACACGTCAGTGGTCCCAGGTACTCAGGAGGCTGGGGCATGAGGATCGCTTGAACCCAGGAGGTGACGGCTACAGTGAGCTGAGATCGTGCCACCGCACTCCAGCCAGAGTGAGACACTGTCTCAAAAAATCATCGTCATCATCGGCAACAACAACAAAGGAAGAAGAGAAATTCTCATTGCTGAAGCAGAGAATTCATAAAGGGGGTATCACAGGGACATGAAATTTCCCTTTGGTATAGATTTTTTTAATTGTAAGATATAGAGAGAGCAAAGCTGATAGAAAGCCTTCATTTTTCTAGAGCTACAGTATCATCTTAACAAGTTCCTGGAGAGTCAAACGTAGGCTGATTTACTCTTTTAGAACACGCAATAAAAGGGGTAGAGATTACAGGGGAATTTGAAGGAGGCTAATGTTTCTATTCTTTTAAATCTGACAACAGATCATTTCATCATTTCATCATACTGTGTAGTTAAAGTTTTGTTACTATTTTTTCACTGCTTTGGAAAGCAGCCTTAAGTAACGTCTTCCTGTGCACACCGGTAGAACCATTCTGACCACCCCGTGGACAACGCCCCTTTGGCTGGCGCGAGCCTGACCTGCGATGCAGTTATCTTCCTGAAGGCGGCGCTGTGCCCCAGCTGTGCTGAAGGAGGCCGGCGTGCAGGAAGAGGAGGGGCATTCCTGGGCAGAAATCGAGCTGGGCGCCCCGCTTAAAACCACAAAGGGAGCACAGTCTAGTGAGAAGCTACACGTTTGCAAATGGTACACATAAGGAGAGAGATATGAGCGGCTTCTATACCCTACAAAGGCGTAGAAATTAAAACGGCACAACCTTTTGTTCTTAGATCCCCAACTGATAATTAAGACGTTCGCATAGTCATTATCCCATTACCTTTTATTTCGCATTTCTCTCACCTTCTTTTGTCATTTTTTAAACTTTTTCTCCTTCCCCCTCTTTTCACTCCAGAATTTGTTTTATAATTGATGTCGGTGTTTTCTGTTGCTTAGAAATTAAATTATCAGAAACTCCTTTGTATACTGGTCTCTGACCTATAAATAGCGCCACAGCTGCCTGTGACTTACGGCAATTAAAGATTTTTGTGCTAACCAGAAAAAGAAAAGAAAAGAAAAGCCTGAAGGTCCTAGTGTAGCACGTCTAGTTGTTCTGCTGGCTTTATTGGGAGGAAATATGAGAAATGGCTCTTGGAAAATATTTTCCTTATCAATAATTGTTCTTTGGAGTTCACCTTACTCAAGGAGGATGTATCAGAAATAATTATTGGGGTTGAGTGTATTTCTGTCAATTCGTGTGGCCTTTTTCCACAAGAGTACTTCCTTTTCATTTTTCAAGGATCATAGACAACAGCTCTTCTCTATAAAATATATTTTTGAGTAAAAATACCAATTCCATTATAAGCTCTTGGCAATCAACATATCTTCTATTATTTCCAAAAGAAGAGAAAGGCTTTAATGGGGCCTGGTTATGATTAATAATAGATTTGGTGAAGAAAAAGCCAGCCGGACTTTAAAATAGATGAGAGCATTCTTAGTCTTGGTGAGTCTTGGTTCAGCTCATTAAGGAAGCCAGCTGCGATGCAGATCGGCATACCGTTTCCGTGACAAAAGAGGAATTTCCCATAAAAGCCCTCTCCTGAAGGAGGCCAGTGTGTTTTTAGGTGAGCCCTGGCCACATCTGGACGATAGAGATGAACTGTGCCACACAGGAGGTGGAACAAGAGTCGAGGAAAACAATAAAAATGACTTTTGGCCAGGCACAGTGGCGGATGCTTGTAATCCCAGCACTTTGGGAGGCCGAGGTGGGCTGATCACGAGGTCTGGAGATCGACACCATCGTGGCTAATACGGTGAAACCCTGTCTCCACTAAAAAATACAAAAAAAAAAAATTAGCCGGGCGTGGTGGTGGGCGCCTGTAGTCCCAGCTACTCGGAGGCTGAGGCAGGAGAATGGCGTAAACCCGGGAGGCGGAGCTTGCAGTGAGCCCAGATCGCGCCACTGCACTCCAGCCTGGGCGACAGACCGAGACTCAGTCTCAAAAAAAAAAAAAAATTACTTGTAACATTTGGAAGCCTGCTTTTAGAGGGAATACCAACCGAATGGGGCCAATAAAATGATAAAATAAGAGAAGTGACTGTAAAATAATTTCAGTACAATCTTTAATCTATGAAGAGCTAAGAGATGGAAGACAGGGAGCAGACATGTCTTCTGTTATGGGAAAGGCAGTAAGGAACAGATGAAAGCTGCAGGAAGAGTGCCAGATTGCACTAGGACAAACTGCACCAGGTATCACAAGAAACATTGCCAAGGATGTTGTACAGACACCTTTTATTTCTAAGAACGCATAAACTGTCTTTTGTGAATAAGCTACATTGAATCCTGCTTCCAAGCAGAAAGATAAACTAGCTAGTCCCTGGTTTCCTGTGATTACATATCCCCTTCAATCATGGAATCACAAAGCTGACAGGGAGCTTTGGAGATCATCCACTTTAAAAATGAGGACATCTGTTTTAACAATAGTGCCAGGACATGAGGGTAGTAAGTGGCAAAGTTAAAACAGCAACCCGGGTCCGACAGCCTCCGGTCCATGGTTATTTTCCCACTTCACAGAACTACCTCCTTAGTCCATTTACACCAAATACAGACAGTTAAACTCCACCCCATTTCCAGGCCTCACACCCATGCTGGGTTTGAGGAGCATTCCTATTAGCTTCATGACTTCTCCATATGGTGAGCCTTAGAGAGGACAGATACGAGGATCCCCATCTGAGTTAAAACCCAAAGAAAATTCTGGCTAACACGGTGAAAACCCTTCTCTACTAAAAATATGAAAAATTAGCCGGGTGTGGTGGTGGGCGCCTGTAGCCCCAGCTACTGTGGAGGCTGAAGCAGGAGAATGGCCTGAACCCGGGAGGTGGAGCTGGCAGTGAGCCGAGATCGCTCTGGGCAACAGAGCTAGACTGTCTAAAAAAAAAAAGAAAGAAAAAAAAGAAATTAAGAGCCTTTGCTGAGGTCAAAGCCAGCCTTCCCCAAGCCCCCAGCTCTGTGTGACTTCCAGGGGGCATTGCTGCAACTGATTTTTGACAGACTGTCTTCCTGTTTGCCTTTGTAGGTTTCACAGCGGCAGCCTCCCTCGTGTCCCTGGCCTGGGCCTTGGCCTCCTATCAGAAGGCCCTCCGGGACTCTCGAGATGACAAGAAGCCCATCAGCTACATGGCGGTCATCATCCAGTTCTGCTGGCACTTCTTCACCATCGCCGCCAGGGTCATCACGTTTGCCCTCTTTGCCTCGGTTTTCCAGCTGTACTTTGGGATCTTCATCGTCCTTCACTGGTGCATCATGACCTTCTGGATCGTCCACTGTGAGACAGAATTCTGTATCACCAAATGGGAAGAGATTGTGTTCGACATGGTGGTGGGGATTATCTACATCTTCAGTTGGTTCAATGTCAAGGAAGGCAGGACACGCTGCAGGCTATTCATTTACTATTTTGTGATCCTTTTGGAAAATACAGCCTTGAGTGCCCTCTGGTACCTCTACAAGGCTCCCCAGATTGCAGACGCATTTGCCATTCCAGCGCTGTGTGTGGTGTTCAGCAGCTTTTTAACTGGCGTTGTTTTTATGCTGATGTATTACGCCTTCTTTCATCCCAATGGACCCAGATTCGGGCAGTCACCAAGTTGTGCTTGTGAGGACCCAGCCGCTGCCTTCACTTTGCCCCCAGACGTGGCCACAAGCACCCTACGGTCCATCTCAAACAACCGCAGTGTTGTCAGCGAGCGCGATCAGAAATTCGCAGAGCGGGATGGGTGTGTACCTGTCTTTCAGGTGAGACCCACTGCCCCATCCACCCCATCATCTCGCCCACCACGGATTGAAGAATCGGTCATTAAAATTGACTTGTTCAGGAATAGGTACCCGGCATGGGAGAGGCATGTTTTGGACCGAAGCCTCCGAAAGGCTATTTTAGCTTTTGAATGTTCCCCATCTCCTCCAAGGCTGCAGTACAAAGATGATGCCCTTATTCAGGAGCGGTTGGAGTATGAAACCACTTTATAAAGCAAAAGGAGTTGCAAGACCCACAACATCCAGATGAAGGGGTGACAGCAGGGCTGTGGCCATAATGACACTTCATCCTAGGGCAGGGCAGTGAGCTGTGAAGTTCCTAGAGTGACCGTCATCACCATTATCATTTGATCCTGTTGGCTGGGGGCAGCTGGTCTCCTTCCAAAGCAGCTGCACCCAAGAGTCTCTGACTCCACCTGAAAGAATGACGCTGGCTTAGTAGGACTCTCCATTGCTACCAAACTCCTCCTGCACGGTCTTGGGTGCACCCACCAGAGGGTACTATTATTATGGAAAATTTTGCCTCCAATCATTAGGGTGTCTTGATGGTGTTAACTGATCTTTCCATAAAAATAGATTCAGTCATACACACATACACACACTAACACCAGTCCTCTGTCAAAAAAGCTTAGGTGACTTTTTTTGATGCAAAGCTCTGATTCCCGCAGGAATATAAAAACAAAGAAAGAGAGAAATATCCCTCGAGAAAAAAAAAATAGTATTGCTTAGAAAAGAATTCATAAACCATTTTCTCATTTGGAAATCCATACCACGTGTGAAAATCCTATCCAATGGACAGCAAACCCAAATGTTGTTTACACATGTGTTAGCATTGATGGAATGGTTCATTTTCTACACATTTCAGGATTTGTTTTATATTTTAAATTTTCTGTTGTGAACATCCTTTTTGACAGAAATCCTATGCAGCCCATGTATGGCTTTCGACAAGACCAAGGAGCTCAATAACTTTATGATGTAAATTAAATAGTAATCATGATTCAGTATTCAATTGCAAAAATGTAATAGGTACACAAAGAGGAAGTGGGGAAAAAGGCAAAATGAGAGTCTGATTCCCAGTCATGTGCAGCGCCTATTGGGACATAACGGCAGTGCTGCACGAACCAGAGGAATGGGCTGCAACCGGATCTGTTTCCAGACGCAGAATGAGTGGCTCTGTGTGACAATAGGCAGATGCCGACTCTGGAAGAGGCCGTGCCACTCCTTTCTAGTGCCAAACACCATCCAACCACAGGACTGACGTGGAAGCCCCGAACAACTGAGAATGATTGGCATGAGCCCCCTAAAAGCAGGCAAGAGAACAAGCAATCAAGTTCTCCACTGTGTACAGACTTTTGCTCCCCGCAATCCAAGGTCAAAGTGATATGTCTTTTAGAGGCTTTGGGACACTTTTTAGTAAGTATGAGCAGACAGATGCAATGAATATGCTATGAAAAAACCCTTCTGAACTGGTAGAGGGCTTATCACTATATCCAGCTAAGATTTGTATTTGAATCATCTGTAAAGTCGCACTCTTACAACAAGCTTCTGGGTTTTAAATACCTCCGTACAGCAAGTAAACGTTCCCCGCTTTCTGTTCTCAGTGTCCTTGGTCATGGTGCTTTTCGTTGCATTAAAAGTGCCGGTCAAACTTTGATAGTATTTTTTTATAGTTGGTGCAGAGTGGAATAACTCATGGATTATTTCAATATTTTTGTAATAAAAAATATAGGGTATACACATAGGCATCATCACTTTTTTTTATAGACCTGGAATCGTTTAAAACACTTTAAGCGTCATAATTACTTGGGATGTCAGAACCTGGTCCACAAATTCCATCAGCCTGCCTCAGCAGATTGAAAACATTTGTCTCTTGCAAGATCACCCTACTTTGCAAGTTGGTGCCCCCAGGAACCTGGCCAGGGGTGCTATCAGAATATCAGGTGAAGACAGAATCAGCTTAAATAGAAAGGGCTTGTCAAGACTGGCCAATGTTTCCCAGGAAATCAAAGATGTAAATGATTACTTTCATCCATCCATTATAACAAACCTGACCACAGTGGAAGATGTCTTAAACTTCCTTCCCTGGTTTTATATTAACCCAACTGATAGATTAAGTATTAGTCAAACCACTAAAAAAGAAAAAGAAAAAAAGTTTAACTTAATTATTTGGTTATTTGGACTAATTCACATAAAGTAGTCCAGTTCTCTAGCCACCACCTGTAATGGGTGTGTCATCCAGAGACTGTGTCCCCACAATGACATCACAGGAAGTAACAGAGGGCTCAACCTAGGACTTCTTTTGGTACAAAGCCCCAAATCAATTTTTTTTTAAAAATAGACAATTTTTATAAGTAGACATACTTCCTAGTACTCCATGATTTGATCCTCCAAGCAAGATTTCCACTAAAAAATACTAATCTTTTGTTGGGATGTGGGAAGATTACCTAGTCACCAGTAAAGGCCCAGGAAAAGGCTCTTGTTGTCAGCACATGGTGAAAACATTCCACCCCCCATTGTAGAAGGAAAAAAATGATGATTTTGGCAAATTCTTCATTTTTGTGCAGAACCTTGAGTTATTAGCTTCGTTGTTTCCAAGACAACTTTTAACTGATGATCTTTGGAAATTGAGTTTCTCAGTTGAACTATACCTTTGATTCTATGAGTAAATCACAGATTACAATCTAATAGAGTCAATCGATCAACACAAACCCAACAGGCCCCATCATGCTTCAATCATGTAAGTTCTAAGTTATTTCTCAACTTGATCTCTCATTCAACATGTTAAGAGTCAGAATGAATACTATGTCAATTAAAAATGATGTACTGTGCTTTGACTTGGAGGTGAGATTGGCAGTCAGGAGAATGTAAGAAAGTTGAATTTTTCAGTGATTTCCCAAATACTGTAAATACTCTGTTATCCAACATACTTGGAGATTATGATATTTTAATTTGGCATGAATTCTTGTTAAGGAAAGAACATATCCACGATGTGATGAATTACAACCTTTCAAAAGATTACAAGAGCAAAACAACTTACTCTAGAGGTAAATCATGATTTAGCCTTGTTTCCATGATTCAGGAAGCAATACACTGCCACCAGACTGTTGTGGTGATAACAACTTTTACTCGTTTTGTAGAGGCACAGATAACAGAGAGTTTAAAGTATTCAGATTTAAAGAGACATCGTCAATGTACAAAGAAACAAAATTTAAGTTTTGTATTTATATTTTAATTCTAACATTTCCTTTTCAGTCTGCCATTAAACCCTCCACAGACAGTAACTGGAGAATCCCAAAGGAAAAAAATTGGAAATGGTGCATTCCTTATGTGCAGGCTCCTTTCCATGTCTGAGTCCACTTTGATTCCATTTAAGAGGGAGATCTGCTCTTACTCACTTTTTGCATAGGATCAGGAAATTTTCTAAAGGAACAACATTGTAATTTGTTTTACTTTTAAACTTGCATTTCTAAATATGGAACCATGTTTAATGAATATATATAATGTGTGTGTGTGTATCTTAACCATAGTGACACTTTGTTTGTGTGAAAGAAAAGGAAATAATTTTTCCATGTAAGTCAAAATCTCGCAAAATGACTATGTCCTTTAAATCCTCTTTGCTTATTTACTTAACTACGTACTGTCTAGTTCAGTAACATTCTTTGCAGACACTTAGTTACTACTCATTTATGATAAACGCTGTTAACCCAACAAATATAATAAATTCTCTTACTGACGTGGCAAGAATATATAATTCAAGTATTAGCAAAAGATAATCTGAAGATAAAAGTAAAATGAAGTATTTATGGTTAATTTCAAAATGCCCAATTTATTTTGCTCTATGAGTAAAGGAAGTGATTGCACAGACCAATTAAAAGTGAATGAGAGTAATTGAAAACTCAATGGCTGTTTTTTAAAAATGATATGTTCTTTTTAAGTGTGTGTGTGTACATACATATACGTGTACATATATACACGTATATGTATGTACACACACACACTTTCCAACTAAAGTACCAGAGATGAAAAGGATAAAGTATATACTGCTTTTGAATGCATATAAAGTGGTATGTTATGCATATAAAGTGTACATAAGCTTTTTAGAAAAGAAGCATTTTCCTACTGCTTTTTCAAAACCAACCCAAGCTTACAGTCCATCTATAAGACCAACACACTTATGAACTTCAGTTGGAAATACCTAGATATAATTCAGCACTTCTTAGCTCGAATGAGTTTTATCATTTCTTAAGGATCTCATCTTTTAAACAGCTGAATAAAATAGTTCTGTGTGACTTCAAAGTTTCTTTCTCTGAACAGATTGAATTGAGGAAAGAAAACCTCTTCTGTCCTTACCAGGATTGTGTAAGGTTACACATTTGCTTTTAAATATACCAAATGCCATTGAATGGAAACAAGTTCTGACACAATGTTTAGACAAGAATCCAGAGATTTTTTCTAATGAACCGTTTTCTAGACTAAATATATGCTCCCTTGCATTTTCCACATATCTTTGCCATTAGTTATTGCTGTTTCTATATAAAGCTTGGATGAGATGCCTGCATTTTTATGTGCTAAGGAGAATTCCTTAAAGCCTTTTTAAAAATAGCTCATACTGTCACTCAGATTATAGCTCAGAAGATGGTTGAAGAGCATGGTGAAAACACAGCAGGACTGGGGTGGTCATTCCTATAATTTCAGTGACAGAGGCAGATCAACGTTCCTTTGTCTTGGCAATCCAATGTCATTTTTGAAAACAATCAAAATGATCGCTTGTGTCAGCTTCTGACTCGTAACACTCCTTCTCCCACCTGATGCTCCAGTGTTTCAAAATTGCCAAGGATGGGTGATTCCACTCTATCCCCCATTTCTGAGACTCTTGTCTGGACCTGTATCAGGCCATGAAATGCCCTGAGCATTCGAGTGGCATCTCTCCTCTTCACATAGGCACCTGGGTGGCAGCATCAGGCCACTCCAGAGTTCTCTGTGTTGACATATGTCTTGTCTAGTTGCTGTCCTAAAAATGGGCACCTGGCAAGACTATCAATCAACAGCCTCGACAGTATCATTACTCATTCTAAAGTAAAACTGCAGAATGTGGGTGGAATTGTATAAAAACATAATGAGCCATTTAATTTTGCTAATTGAAGCAATTAGGCTAGCACACAAGCAGCCGGCTTTCACGGCAGAAAGCCACATGGAATAAGTGCCAAACAGCCATTTGCATTTATATATATATATATATATATATATATATATATATATATATATATATATGTACACACACACACACACACACATATATATATATATTTATTTATAGTAGGCAGTGACCTAGCCCCCAAATGTAAAGCTTTAGTCAAACTTGAGGCCTATATTCTGCAAAACAAGAGATGACAATGTCCTTGAAATATTTTCATAATATACTGATGGCCTAAGTCAGAAACAAGCTGCCTAATCAAGTCTTGCTTTTGGTTATTTCATTTCCCCATAGACTTTCTCACGGTTCTATCTCCCATATTGAGAGTAGCTCATCACGATGGATGGTTTATTGGGCATGTAGTGCTGGACTAAGAACTGTATCTATATGGTTTCATTTAGTCTTCACTGTCATCTGTGAGTTAAGCACCATTTACAGATGACAAAACTTTGGCTTAGAGATGTCAAGCATCTCTTAGCTAGGAAACAGTGGGGCTGAGGGTTGAGCACAGCTTTCAACAACTGCGACTTCTGGGAGCCCAGTGACTCTTCCCACAAAATCTAGTCCTGATTTGGCAAGTCTTCAGAAGAAGGAGAATCATGGTCTGATGATCAAAATTTTCCAAGAAAATTTTATTTAAAAGTCAAAGATGTCCTTCAAAATGAACAGTTAAAAATGTAACAGTCAATGATGTGAAATGGAAGTCTCTATCACCTGTAACTAAATTTTACCTTAACTCTCTAACTCATAGTAGGCAGATAAATGCTATTCTTCCATTCCAGGCAACTGTCCCCCTCCTATGGCTCTACTATGTATTCAATTAAGTGATAAACATAAATTAACGTGATGCCACGTCCCTCGTATTTTATATGTGTATGCTGTTTTCATCCAATTAAGCAGACTGAAAAAAAACTAAACCCCATTGCTTACTTTGGCATTTTAACAAGATAGAGAGAGAAGAAAAGAAAGAGGGAGGGAGAGACGGAGGGAAGGAAGAAGGAAGGAAGGAAGGACGGAAGGAAGGAAGGAAGGGAGGAAAGAAGGAAGGAAAGAAGGAAGGAAGGAAGGAAGGAAGGAAAGAAGGGAGGAAGGAAGGAAGGAAGGAAGGAAGGAAGGAAGGAAGGAAGGAAGGAAGGAAGGAAGGAAGGAAGGAAGGAAGGAAGGGAGGGAGGGAGATCTAACAAGTCTTTGAAATGATGTTTTTAAATTATAAGGTAATTCTGTTTCACTGCCATAATTTTTCCTAAATTTTATTTAATATCTTGCAGGTCACAAAATTTAATATTTAAGAGGATTATTAAACCACTAGCTTGAACAATCATATAAGTCTAGGAACCTTATCTTAGTGTTAGATGCAAATAATACTGCAAGTGTCGACCAAATATTTGTTGAATGGAATTATAAAATAATTGATGTGTTCTTTCCCTTCTCACTTTAGATGTAGCATGTCTGAAGGTCTGCAAGATGACAGAGTTGTAACCCATTCAATGATACTGTTGCCTAGTAAGCTGTGTGTGTGCTGTTTGAACTGATACTAAAAAGGTAGCCGATAATAAACCAAAAATTTTCTCAACCCTGGTGTTTATTTTTAAAAAATCTTCAACGATCAATATGAATGTAGTATATTAAAATACAAGTAACTATCTTTCTGCTTTGATTTAAGAGATCTTTATGAATTTAGATAAAATTAGAAGTCACTGATTTTTATAGGGAAATAGCATGTAAAAGAAATCTAAGTGTTGCTTTATCACTTTATTTTGTAGATGAGACAACTAAGATCCAAAAAGAACAGGTAATTTTTGTCATCAGGATTACACATTACACTTTTATTTTTTCCCTGAGTCATTTATTCAACAAGTATGACCTCTGCAACTCTTATGGCTAGGCAATGCACAGTCAAGCACAAAAGGAAAGTTGTATCAGAATAGCTCACAGTCTAGCTATTAGCAGCACAATCATAGTTTTCTGACATCAACTCTTACTCTTTTCTACTCTACCACACTACTTCTTCTCAATATCTATATTTAATTTCATATTGAAGCAAGAAAGAAACACAGATTTTCTAAGACTATACAGTCATGTGTCACTTAAGGATGGGGATACATTCTGAGATATGCATCATCAGGCAATTTCATCATTGCGTGATGGAGTGTGCGCTTACACAAGCTTAGACAGTAGAGCCTACCACGCTCCTAGGCTATATGGTAGAGCCTATTGTCCCCAGGCTACAAACCTGTACGGCATGCTACCATACGGAATACTGTAGGCATCTGTAACACCATGGTAAGTACTTGTGTATTTAAACATAGAAAAGTTACAGTAAAAAATGTAGTATTATTGTCCTATGGGATCGCTGTCATATGTGCAGTCTGTTGTTGACCAAAATGTCATTGTGTAGCATGTAAGCCTCACATTAAACAGTTACTATATAAAATAATGATGACAAACATAAAGTAACAATACGAATCCAAAAAAAATCAACACTAGATGACTGCTTATAAAAAGTAATTTTATAATTTGTTTATATGACTCTCCACAACACTAGATATTTTTAAATTAATATCACGACACAACAAAAACCATTGAAATACCCTCTTGGCACATAGTATTTGATTGAAAACAATCATTTTTGGATTAACTTTGGAGCAATTCTTGAGAATTTATTTCAAGAAAAGGCATGAAATTAGGGAGTCTCCAAAGTGAAGAGTTTTCCAATAGGTGGCTTCTCTGATTTTTCAACAAAGCATTCTTCACTTACTGTGTTTCTCCAGCATACTGGTTATTTAGGAATAACAAATTTCCAGACATAAGCATCAGCTGTTGCTCTAAAGCCTTTCCTCCGATGCCCAGAAGAGCAGCACTGTGCTGCATGACAATTTCAAGAGTCAGGAGTCAAGACAGTCAGCCCCAGCTCCTTCGGGAAACCCACACTGGCTTTGGACCCGATTGCATTCTCTCCTGCAATGTGGCCCTGAGTGACTGGCTTCCCACATATGTAAGGAGCAGATTGTTAAAGATCACTATTAACTTGTATAACTAATTTTCCTTATGTGAAATAATCCTGCTCAGGGAATATATAAACCCATTGACCCTCCATAGAGTAGAAGAAAAGAGAGAAGAAAGCATATTAACTTTTATGAGTACAGAATAATTCAAATTCCTTGGCAAGTCACATTATGCATTAATAAAAGAGTTGACCTAATAAATGTTACAAGGTACCGTGATCTCTAGGTTCATGCCACCATTACCACATTCTTTACTACCATTATTGCTACTTTAGTCATTGGACCAGACAAAAAGAAGCATGTAGTTACGGATATAATATTTGCTAAGCAAAGATCTTGTTTAACAAAACAAATCAACAACAAAACTAATTAATCAAAATATGAAGCCAATATTACCAGCACAGTACTCACACAAAATTTTCTCGTGCTAATAATTGATGCATGTCATCTACCCTGTTATTAGAATTTCAGAAAATATAAAGTTTTATGTTTTTATTATATTTCCATCTACCACATTGTTGACCTTCTCCTCCTCTCCATTGCTTAATTTGTATTAAAATGGATTTAATCAAATTATTACTTCATTGCGTACTACAAATGTTATCAGACGGAGATGTGGTTAAGCTAATTTAATTTACCTGTTCTAGTGGCATTCTGGTATGGAGCTGTATCAAATCAACACTTGTAATTATTTCAGATTAATTCATCAAGAAGTTCCAAAACACTACTAAATGTGTTGAAAATATAGTTTGGGTTTCTATGATCGTAATCAAAATTGCTATTTTGATCACACACCAGTAGAACCCATTGCAAGCCACTGTGAGTCTGGAAAATGAGCACTTTGTGTGTTGAGCACTGTTGCATTCACTTAGCAATTAACCTTTGACCTGAGGTTTTCTGCTGAGCCCCTTGTGATGTTTTTTATTCTATTCAAATTGGGAGCAATAACACACCTTAACATAACCAAAGGAGACCTGTCAGCTAGTGGAATAATTGTCATTTTATATCATTCTTTCAAAAAATTAAAATATTCAACTTCCTTTATTAACCTTTCTAATGCATTGTACATAAAAAAGGAAATGGATTTCTGAAGTATATTTTGAAAGCCTGGGGTGAAACATTTTCCACAGTCTGAATCGGAGGCTTGGGGCTCTGTGGAAAGATGTAAATCCTTCCTGCTGTAAGAGGGAGAAAGGCAGCAGTGAGCTGTCACTCACAAATACAGTCTCCACTGTCGCAAAGCTGCCTATTGCTGATGCTATCGATTCCCTTCTTTTTCTACAGAAACATCTTGGAGCTTGTCAAGCTTTACTGGAGGTGATTTGCAGTTAATTAATTCAACAGACACTTTAATCTTGCAAATTCTTGACTTGTAATATTGTAACGAAGCTCCTGCAAGGGAGCATTAATCAGTTAGCGAAAAAGGAGCACTTCCGTTCAGCAGTAGTACCATGACGTGCCCAGGCCTGAAGAGAAAGACCTCTGTGAAGTGGAGCGCTAGTGAATTCCTGCTACCTGCTTCTCATTGCTCACGCTATGAATATTCATCTGCTTCATTTGTTTTTTCCAGTAAGCGCTGTTTTTAAAAAAAAGAAAAATATTCCCGGGGTCTTATATAGCTCGGAGAATGGGGTACTGGGTCATGGAGACTTGCTTTAAATTGATTCAAATCCACATGTTTGGAAATGAAAATAATTTCACTGTCATCTGTTGAATAACTGATCTGTCTGAGTACGGTTGCTGCTTTTATCTCATTTCTCGAGACTACCATTGTCAGCATTGTAATAACCAATTTATAAAAATCGAGTTTTTATTCAGCTTCAGAGGTAAAATCTGCATGGGTGTAGCTACTGAATAATTTGATTCCTGCCTTCCTAGGTGATGACATTAGCAGTTTCAAACCGAGATCCATTTCTATGTGGAACTGGCTATCCTGTTGCTTCTCAGGCCCTGCAAAACCTTGGTTAGAGCACAAAGATCACAAATCCGAGATTCTTTTTTTTTTTTTTTTAGACAGAGTCTGGCTCTGTCACAGGGGCCGGAGTGCAGTGGCGCAATCTCGGTTCATTGCAAGTTCCACCTCCTGGGTTCACGCCATTCTCCTGTCTCAGCCTCCCGAATAGTTGGGACGACAGCCGTCGGCCACCACGCCCGGCTAATTTTTTTTTGTATTTTTTAGTAGAGATGGGGTTTCACCGTGTTAGCCAGGATGGTCTCGATCTCCTGACCTCGTGATCTGCCCACCTCGGCCTCCCAAAGTGCTGGGATTACAGGCGTGAGCCACCGCGCCCGGCCCCAATATTCTTAATGACTACATTTTCACATAGAGGTAAATAGGCCGTCTCTTAATTTAAGACATGGTTCTTTCTCCCTTCTGTTTTGTTTGTTTGTTTGTTTGTTTGTTTTTCAAAGAAAGATTTGAGCTACAAGATAAGAATGAAGTTACCAGAAGTTATCAGGTCATAGTTTCAGAGTATGCAAGAGAGTCGGGCCTTCATATGTTCTTATAAAGTTTTCCGTCTAATCTTTTGGTATAACAATTTTAGGAGTTCACTCTAGATGAAAGAGTAGAAGTCATCAGATTTGTCAATAAGCAGTCTAGAGGGAAAATGAGAAGAAGAAGAAGAAGCAGGGATTCTTTTTCTTGTGTTTCAAAGATGTTTCTCCTCCCTAAGCTATCACCTTGGTGGTTATCACCAAGATGTGTAATAGCAAGCACTACTGAATGATCTTCCCAGTTATCAGTACCAGTATCACCGCGAGTCAGTTTTCAGAACTAGCTCTTGGCACAAGAACTGAATTAAAATGGGGACAAAAAGTGGTCTACCACCATGTGACTTATTTTCAATTGCCAGGCAATGAAAACTAACACGTTAAAGAAAATGTTCATTTTTTGAACCCCAGAGCCCACACAGGTACAAAGATGCTCTGTAATGTACAATGAGGTGGCCAATCATGGGGATATAGGAGCAATAAACAGTCCTCTTGAGCAAGGTTCATGGGTAAGAGTTACTCTAGCAGGATTGGGTGTTGGGCCAGAGGTTATCTATTAATGTAGAGGCCCAAGTATGGTGATGAAGAGAAAACCTGTCAGTGGCTCATCCACAGTATTTGCCTTTTCACAGCGCAGAGGAGTTCAAAATAGTCACTGCCAGTCCATAACGATAACAATAGACATGTCCCCTTTGGAAGGCCAGGGCCTGACAACAGTGGGAAAACAGAGATGTCAGTGGTGTCATGTCTAAGAGTGACTCTGTCATTAGGGGAGCCCACCCCGTGTGATCGTTCTCCTTGACCACTGGCCCCTATGGGCTCTGCAGGAGAGCTTCTGATGGGTTCTAAGATAAGGTATTCCAAGGTATTGTAAGTCACCCTTGCTTGTAGAACATGAACTATTTAACCATCCCTCCTTTCAACAGCAATGAGATTCAGGGTTACCATGGCCTTACTCATCTTCCCATTGTAAATATATCACGATGTCACAAGAGCCTCTGTGTCTACACACACTAAACTGAGTTTACAAGCATTAGAATCTTTCACTCATATTGTGAATCTCAATTCTGCCAGTCACCTAGTCTGTGTATCTATTCCCAGACTGGAAAAAATAATTCTTGTGAGAATAATTTTCAGAATAATGGAAGTGGAAAGAAACGGACAGTTAAGTGATTTTTCAACATAGACAAAACCACTGGACCATTGATAGCCCTCAAGCTCTGATTTTTCCTCCTGACTAAGTTTCTTTTCTTTTGGGGGCTTTCAACATCCGAATTTTCCAGATGATTGCTGAACCATCGTCACTAAACCAAAGTAGACAAAGAGTTATTAAAAAATAGAGACTGTCCACATGACTGCAAATATCCTGAGGAAAAGTGGCAAAATAGGTCACTCAAGTGGTAAATTTGGTCTTCATGATATCAAACATATGGATATTTGGAAAAGTCAAGATGTTTGAATCCTACAGTTTTCTGTCTGGGTGTCTGGTGTTGTCTGGATAGACAGACTGCTCAGGTGTTATAAGTAATGGAATTGAACTTTCTTGCGCCGTAAGCAATTGCTGGTCATATTTCGCTGCTAAAAGTCTCTTTGTTGTGCAAAGAGAAATAATGCAGAGCAAATGTTTATAATTTTTATTTACTTTCGGCAAACACATGAATGAAAGAGGTCAGGTAGGCTGTCCTGGGCATTCTGGGCCTGGCTGCAGCACACCCTCCTTCACTCGGCCCCTGCCAGGCAAGAAACTTTCTATTCAGTCTTTGCCATCTTTTATAAATTGTATCATTGCTCTTCTGCTGTTCATATCACCTTAGTTATTCACAAAATCTACTTGACAAAATGTCTCAAGGGAAATACAAGTTTGTTAAGTTTTTATTCTTCAAATAGAAGTTTTAATTTTAAGCATTCCTTATGATATTTTTTAAGCCTAAAAACAGTTCAAACTGCTTGACAAAATCATATCATGGTTAATTTTATGGTGTTGATAGAAGTAAAAGCTATTTTTCCCAAACCAAACAAAATACCATACGTAGTTTTTTGGGTTTGGTTTGTTGATGTCATGCCAATTTCCAAGCACCAACTGGTTACCACAAATATGGGAATATTTAGTGGTTTTTTTGTACTCATCGTTAAAATTCCTGGGAAAAAAGAAAAAGGAAAATTCACCTCCCAGAAGGAAAGTTTGAGATGTTCATCCTGACACTTGCATTCCTGATTATTTGTGGATATTTCTTCACTGTAACAGTAGGAAGCTGATCTTGTTTCTCCTGATTTGACACTGGGTTGGTGAGCATTGTCTCAAATTTTGTGCTTGCCTCATTTATGGTCCTGAAGCTTAGCAGAAAAGCAGACAAGCTATTCAGACCAGTTTTCTTTAAGAGCGCTTAGGTTGCAGAACATAATACAAATGATTGACTGTGAGCAGGCACACAGAGGACCGAAAGGTATTCAGCTATGCAAAGATATTGAGGGGATTTCCAGAGAAAAAGGTTTTGAAGATTTGTAGGCAGGGTTTTGACTGTGTCACATTCCATACTCAGTTCCAAGTTGGAATGACTTTATGGGGAAGGCAATAAAGTTCCTTGTTGGGTCCTTCCTTCCCTTACATGCAGAATGTTTTTAGGAAATCAAATGGATCCTCCACTTTGTGTAGCAGAGACCCCCTACGCTCCACAACGTCATCACTGTGAGTCCCATCGCAGATGTGTGTACCAGCCCAATTCAGTTTTGCTTTTCTTTTTCCCTGAGATTTTTACATCACCAAATCCCATTTCAAATCTTTTTACCTTCAGGTTACCAACAGGATGTTTAGCTGAATCAGCAACAAAGAGGTGACAATCTATTGTCCTCCACAAAAGCTTGAGTCATTTTATTCAGTGATCTTTGGTAGTATGAAAATCAATGGAATTTATGGTGTCGTAGAAAACCAAAAATCCCTGTGTTGAATATAGTGACTGTCTTAAATATACTTACATATGTCATTCTACAAAACAATACCCTTTTACACTATGGGATGGATTCCCTTCTGGATGCAGGGATGGGAGGGGCTATGGGTCAGTGACTGGGAAACAGGAACTGGGAATCTCTGCACAACTGAGCCCTAATCCCTGGTCCATCTCTCCAGCCTCGGAAACTCACCCTCAGCCTCATTTTTCCCATATGCAAAAGAGAGATATTTATTTACCTACCTCATAGGGGTGTTGTGGAGATTAGCTAGATTTGTTAAAGTGCTTATAGGTTAGAAAGTGCTGTCATTCCTGAGAACTGGCATTAACAGAGGAGAGCTGTGCGCAGCATGGAGGAAGTGGAGTCTGAGGAACACAACAGCAATAACTCACCAAGCAGAGAATACAATGGTTCTTCACCACTATATAAAACTAACACTTTTCCTTCAAAGGTCTATGTATAATTTTCTTCAATGATTAGCTTTTTAATGAGACAACTCCTTTCGTCCAGACATTGAGACGCTTTATATAAGTTGGCAATTTTCCTGTTAACCAAACTGAATTTTACTAAATGTTTATTAAAATGCACCCAGAAAAATTGTCTCCTCCTCATGCCTGAGGGGTTTGCATGCCTGATCCTAAGCTGCATTTTTTCAGAATGCGTGCATGATGCCCCAGTTCCTTACTCATGATCACCAGGTGGCGTTCTGAAATCCACTAGCAGGGAAAGATTTTTAACAGATATTAGTGAGATTAGGGTTGGTGTCATTTCCATTGAGTATCCTCTTCACCCCCAAGATGACACATCTTTACAACACAATAAAAGAACGTAAAGCCTTATTTCTGCCTGGAACTCCTGCACTGATTCATTTTCATATTATAACTATATTTCAAATATTTTGGAAGTTTTTACACAGGGCTTCAGCTATATATTGATATACATATGCTTACATGTGCTTAGGTGGTAATTCTACTGAAGGAAAAAGGAGACAGTGAGAAAACAACATCAGAGAACATCCTGTACAACTTACCCAAAAGTGACACGTTTTCTTGTACTTAAAAATTTAATCCTGTTAAGAACTAATGTGCAATAACGTGATTTTGGTTTATAAATATTTGTAATTTTTGAGACATAGAGGCAATATTGTGATATAGGAATACATCCACGAAACTAGACTAGCAAAGCAGATAATGTTTTCATGATATGGCTTCATGAGGCAAAGTTGTTGTACATCAATATTATCATTGTGCCCTTATTTAACGATTATATTCCATTGTGAAAAAAATTTGCACACTCTTAGAAATATAAAATGGGTCTCAGAAAGTTTACTTGAGAAGTGGGTTTGAAATCATCTTGTGCTTGGAGCTGACATAAGATACGCACTCAATATAATCTCTTCTGGATTCTAAAATCTAATTGGCAGTGATATTTCAAAGCCTTAACATTTCAAGATGGTTAATTAAACGTATCTAATGCATGGTATTAAACTTTCTGAAGCATGAATTTAACCTAGGCAATTATCTGATTCATTTTTTTTTAAGTTTATGCTGCCATACCAGACTGAAGTATTGTTTTCGTAGACTAATACTATGAGAATAGTGAGTTAAAAAATAATTCGGACTATCCTTTTTCCCCCCCCCAGTTCCTAGTATCAATACGCTCCCAACCAGAAATGCAGCAGAATATCCTTTTTGCTATAAAGAGAAATACCGTGTCTTTATTTGTTTTTGCACAAGAAAACTGGTGTTGCCTATTTGGACTAGATGTAGGGGCCTGGCAGCTTTGCAGGTGGGGTGACCGGGATGGGAGGAAGATGGTGGGGCAAGTATGTCATGGGGAGATTTTACCACAAAGATACAAACCAGAATTGAAGTGTGTTAGAGCTGGATAACCCTTTGAAATGACAGAGTCTAGATCCTTCACCGAACAGATGAAAAGACAAGTAGAGACAACATGTACTTGAGATATAAGCTATACATCTCAGCACTGGAAGAAAGGAGACTTCAGCCTCTTTTCAAGGCTTTCCAGACCACATGGAACTCTCCAGAGCCCTCCTTGAAAGTAAGAAACTCTTTTAGAAAAACTAAAATTTTCAGCAAAGATTCATGTGATTATGCTGCTGAGGACCAGTCATTCTGTAAACATCACATATGTGATGTTTTGTAAATGTATTAATTGTGGTCAACTTTCATGGCTATTTCCCATTAACATTGTATTCCATGAACAAGTGATAGAAAACATATGGAAATTCTCTTTTGATCAAAAGGAGTGTCTCCCAATTAATTTATGTCTGTTGGTATTGCTGACCTCTTACTATCATCACAAAATTCCTTTTATATCTAGATGGTATCAGATAAGAAAAGAATGAATCATTTGGTCAATTGCTTATTGAAGATTCCCATCTGAAACCTTTCTTTGGTAAAGAGGGCAGAAAGAGACCATAGCTATTCTTGGATGAGAACCTTGCCTCTACTAAATAGTTTCTGCTTTTCCTGTCTGTAGCCAGACAGCTCAATAGCCTAGGGAGAGAGTCGATGAAGGATATGCAAATTACATTTTTCCCATTCTCAGAACAAAGACAGCAACCACTGAGCCAGAGGTTTCTTCCCTCTTTGAAACCAAACAGTACACTGAATTTAGGGCTATGACAAAAATGTTGTTAAAGCAAGAGCAAAATCATCCTTCTTGTGGATTCTTTTCTCAGTGTTTACTTAATTCTTTTTGCAGTTTGGATTGGAGTTTCTAGTAATGATAATTAATGCCATTTTACGTGATAGCTGCAATGCAGAAATGGTGTGAGCATGAGTTACAAATGAGATGACTAGGGATACAAAGTTCGTCTGTACTGACATCCTACCGAGCAGACTGGAAACAAATACTACTACCACTAATATTCTGATTTAATTAATAACATCTAGTAGAAAAAAAGAAGCATCTTGCTTAGCATGAAACCATTGCACAATATAAACCTGCTCCCACATGGCAAGGATTTTTGCTACCAATATTTGTTCTTCATTCTCCGGTTATTTTAAGTAAATAAGTTTCACATCTAACTACCTCAGCTACAGTTGTTTTATTTAGAAACATGAAACCATGCACTTTGTAATCAATAAGTCTTTCATTTAAAATTTCAAAAGGATACTTGGTGCAAAGCAATTTTCAAAAATTTGTACATGATATACACCACCCAACCTCAGGAGGTTATACTTAATTTTGTTTGTTTGTTTCTAAGGTTGGTTTTGGGTAAAATCCTCATTTCCACTCAACATCAAGATAAGCTGCTCTATATTTGCTTAATTTGCCTTAAACATTTTGTGCTCCTTTCCCTGTTCGATTTTTTTGTTTTGTTTTAAATCTATCTCTGAAAAAAATGGAACAGGTGGCAGGTGAACAGCAAATGGAAGAGAATGGACCAGTAATTTCTCAGTCCCCTGTTGTCAACTATCTGCATGACATTCTGATTGTGCAAAAATGCCATTCCTGTGCTTCCCTCTCCATTACAGAAATAAGGTCCAAGAGACCCCATGAGTGTGCATAGGGAACGGTGTAGACATTTCCCCCAGTATGAGCACAGTGCCTGGACCTGAATGATCATCTTGGCAGTTCTTGTGCTTTTACTTTGTAAACATTGTACAAATGTATTTGGAATTTTATTTGAAATGGAGACTTAAACTAGTTATTCAATTTGTTTCCTTCCTGTAAATATATATATTCAAATTCCACGTATCCAAACATCCCTTTAGCGTTCAGATTGTAAGTGTGTCTTTATTCGCAGGAGGCCATTGTCGGCAGGCAGTGACCCCCAGTGCCCTAGTTCGAAGCACAGTGCGTGGAGTATTTGATGTACTACAGTACCATAGTTATTTTGGTCTGTTAAGTAAGTTGCAATTTGTGATGAAATGAAGTGGAAAGTAGTACTTCATGATGAACAAATTTCCTTGGTTACATGGTTTTTCTTGTAAAACTTAAAGAAAAAAAGAAAACTTGAAATTTTATATATTTGGATTTTGTAGGTTTTTTTTTTTTTTTAATTTTACTGCAACACAAGGTACCAAAATCATTAAATAAAGTACACTGTGGTCATTTTAACAGAAGTCTGTGTTCCTGATTCTGTCTAAGTCTAGGAAGTGGGTAGGATACCATGGGTGTTGGATGGGGAGGGAAAGGAAGAGGCCATGTACACAAGCATGTTCCCAAGGCAACACGATGTAAGTCTAAAAAGCAAAGCTGAGTTCTGTCAAATTTAAAATACATTAAAAATTAAGTTATATCTCTTTTTAGTAGATGTTTTATTTATTTATTTAATTTCTGAGAAGTCCTAAAGGGTATTCCTCTAGAGCTACTATAAAAGCAAAGAGATTTTCAGATCACAAAGAAGCTTAAAAATCCAAATAAATTGCTTAATCATTAATGAACAGAAAAAGTGTCAATGGACAAAAGTACTTTTTTTTTTTTTTTTTTTTTTGAGACAGGGTCTTGCTCTGTCATGCAGTCTGGAGTACAGTAGCACCACCATAACTTGCAACCACCACAAACTCCTGGGCTCAAGTGATCTTCCCACCTCAGCCTCCTGAGCAGCTGGGACTACAGGTGCATGCCACCACATCTGGCTAACTTTTTATTTTTGTAGGCAAAGGGACTTGCTATGTTGCCAGGGCTGATCTCAAACTCCTGGCCTCAAGAGATTCTCCCACTCTGGCCTTCAAATGTGCTGGGATTACCGGCGTTAGCCACTGCCCCTGGCCCAAAGGTACTTTTTAAAAAGACTGTGTGTCTAAATGTTTGCCTTTTCTAAAAATCAGTGCTATATTTTATGTGTTTTTCTTAAAATATTCTATTTTCATTTTAAGGAGTTTTTCTATTTTTTATACAGTTGGTAAGAGTTCTACTGATTTATAAAAGCCTTCTTTCATAAAATGTTAAATAGTAACTGTACTATAAGAATTGATTACATATATAGAGACTTCTACGGATAACAACTATTAATAGAAACAGATAAGGAAATGATCAGAAGAAACAAAAAAATGGAAAAAAAAGTCAATCATTCACTTGTTATTTTTTAGAGTTGATTATTAAGGTCTCCTTTTTTCCTGATTATAATAGTAACACATGTTAAATGCACAAACACTAGAAACTCACCATTGCAACACACTTCTAGTCTTTTTTGAAAGCATTTATATTTTTATTCTATTAATTTAATTAACATTAAAAAAATCACAACTATGTGCCATGCATGGTATTAGTATTATAAATATGAACAAAACACATTTTCTTCTTAAAGTATACAGTCTAATGGGGAAGCAGTTCAGATACACTAATTGTGGTGTTATTTGGTGATGCAAAAGTATAGACATTCACAGATTATGATGAGCGCATCTGACATAGTCTGCAAGCAGTCAGGGTGGAAGAGGGAGCCACACCAAGAATGGAGCCTGGGCCCCAAACCAGTGGATGGAGCAGAGTCCCCGCCCCACCCTTGCTGAACCAAAATGGACATGAGCAAAATATAAACTTCTACTGGGTTGAGCCACTGACATTTGGGGTTGTTTGTTATAGCAGTTAGGCTTTTACAACTTTTACAGGAGCATTCCATGGACCAGAGAAGTATAAGGAACTCAAATTGGAATATGATTAGCTCAGTTGTCTCTACCTGAGGCCCAAAAACAAAGAGAAAAAAGAAATGGCTATGCATTTTTCATGTTCTCTACAGTGAGTAGATATTGTTATTATAATCCGAAAACAAATAAAATTTATGTTTAGGGGGAATTTTTAAAAAAGAAAAGCGTGCCAAAATCCTGAATTTGTAAACTTAATTTAGTAAGGAATGCAATTTGCCCCTAATTAATCTAGAAACATGATACAATTCCAAACAAATCCACAAAGGTCTTTTATAAAGCTTTGCAAAATGATTATAAACTTTATATGGGACCAGGCACAGTGGACCATGCCTGTAATTCCAGCATTTTGAAAGGCCAAAGAGGGAGAATCTCTTGACAGGAGTTCAAGACCAGCTTGGGCATCATAATGACACCCTGTCACTACAAAATAAAATTTAAAAAAAAAACTTAGACAGGCATGGTGGCACGCCCTCTAGTCCCAACTACTCAGAAGGCTGAGATGAGAGGATCACTGAGGCTCAGGAGGTCAAGGCTACAGTGTTCTGTGATGGTGCCACTGCCTAGGCGACAGAGAGAGAGAGAACACTTGCCTTCTCAACTATTTTAAGTAATAATAACCACAAGAGAGTGCTACCAGCACAGGAATGTAAAAATCAATAACCCCCCCTCCCCAAAAAAGTCCAGAAATAGAGTCTACACATATTAAATAAGTGAATTTAGTATATGATAATTTAAAATCAGTGAAAAAATAATGACCTCTTCAATAGAAGGTCTTGGGATAACAGACTCACCACTAAGAATATCTCTTTACCCAAAAATAAGATCCTATGAGCTGAGTGCAGTGGATCACACCTGTAGTCTCAGCTACTCAGGAGGAGGCTCAGGCAGGAGTACCCCCTAAGCACAGGAGTTCAAGGCCAGCCTGGGCAACATAGTGAGACCCAATCCCTAAAAACAAACAAAAACAAGATCCTATCAATTAAAGATACAATTGTAAAAATGTACAACTGCAAAAATAGTATTTTAATATCATCTCAAGATGAGAAATATTTTCTAAGTTTTATTTAAAATTTAAGACAGAGAAAAAGTATAATCAAGAAGAAACACAAAGTTCCAGAAAGCAACTGACAAAAATATTTAACCTCACTAGATTGAAAAAAAATCTCCTAAAATGTATATACAAAGCTGTTTATAACAGGAAAAGCTGGAAACACCTGAGAAACAAACAATATGCAATTAAATAAACTAGAGTACCTCTTCGCAATGAAACACCCTATAACAATTAAAAGTAACAAATACTAAGGTAACTTTATTGCATTAAATAAAAATATTAATTATTAATAATTCATTTTGAAAGTAAAGAACAAAGAAATAAGTGTCTTGGTAAAACATAAACATAAAAACAGTAATATAATTAAGATCCCAAGCAAATAGGCAAATAATATTGAAAGTGAAGAGAACTGGCTCTAGCTGAATGAGCAACTACCTGAGAATATTCTTGTCTGATGCACCACTTAATCAGTGAGTGAGAAATTGGCAGCTATGGTAGGTGTGAATTGAATTTATCTGACAGATTTTTGAAAAAAGGGTAACCACCTAAGGGAAGAACTGGAAATTCCTCTGACAGAGTTGTACCTAGAAATAACATTTATAAGGCATGGTCGGGTCTGGAGAGACTTGAGGAAATGGCTGAGTTTTTCAATCAAAGTGGGTACTCAGAAAAAGAGAAGACGGTAAATGACCTCCTTGAATCAGTGTGCAGGAAACCGGGGCTGCTGAAGGAGTCTTGCAAAGAAAGCACTTGTGGTTATGCAGGAGTGTCAAAGGTATACCAGCACCGACTGCATGGAACAGGATCTCAGCTGAATTCATAGGGAATCCAAAGCCACTGATCACCTAAACAGTTTAATTGAATCAGTGCTGTCTTTGAAATCCTTCTAAGCATTTCCCTGCAGTGTTCTCCACATAATAACCAAACCCGCCAAGTGCCTTGTCCCACCCTGACCATCCACATAATAAATGCTCTTGCTGTATCTCCACCTCCAGAAAAAATAACAGCCACAAACTCAGGCCCTCCTCCTGAAAATCAAAATCCACCTGTATGTACAACCATTCTTGACAAATTTAATGTATTTAAGGTTAAATCCCTAGATCTGTGGGGCTTCCATCAACAACACTTCACGTGTCAGTGGGAATCCAAAATAATTTCCTAAGGAAAACTTTTGCTTTGCATGTCAGGGTAAAGAGAGAGAGACATTACATTCAGACACAATTTTTTGAATCCATAAAAGATACCAGCCTTGACTCAAGTGCAATGAGTAGCTGAAGCATACAAATCTCACCAAAACATGTTGATGGATATTCCTACCTGTGTTCGAAATTTTTGTCATAGAATATAACCTTATATTCTCTATCACACAATTACTCTCTAAAGTTGTCATGAGCAATTCACATTAAGGATTATCTAAGTGGCAGGTGGTCCATATGTGTCCCTGTAGCAGAAATCACAGATGTCAGATCTGCAGGGGCCAGGCAGGTAACATAACTGAGGAAAGACTAGGGCAACCAGGAGAGCGCAGCCAGGCCGGCCCTGTGGCACTAGGTCTTCTCACAGTTCAGGAGAAGCCAAAAATAAAAATGGATTTTTAACTATGAAAACTAAAGTTTCATGTCTTCCAGAAATTCAAATAATTACTTTTTAAAAAAACAATTGTATATCACAAACAATGTCTACTGACCAGATGTGGACCTATGGGCAACTGCTTATGATCTTTCTAGGTCTAGATTTTATTTTTTATTTTCGTAAAAACCAGATAGCTTGTCAGCCTGGATCCCATCATCTTCCCCCAAAACAATTGCTTTGGGTGTTATGCCATTGGCTTATATTAAAGCACTTTTTACAAACCCAAGCTCACATGTGTTAAATTTGTTCTGTGGATCTTGTTAAGAGTCTTGTTCTCTGTAGTTATGTGCTGCCCTCTTTATGAAAACCCATAGAAGAAGCATCTTTCAGATGTCAGTACCAAGGATAGTCATAACCCTCCGTAGCATTTCTATCTCATGAATACAGTGAATCTAGTGTTTCCTCTTTGCATTAACTCATAAAAATCTCAGAGTAGCCTAACTCTAGAAAAATGTAAATGCGCGTGTGTGTCCGCGTGTGTGTGTGTGTGCACGTGTGCACCCATGCATCCTACAGACGTGGTTTTTTTTTAAGCCTTACATTTTTGTTCTCGACTGCCAACTCTACTCTGAAAATTCCTCGTTTTATGTTATGCCAATATCTTTGAAATTTGCTTCAAACTGGTTTATTTTGACAACTATTATTTATCAATAAAAGATAAAATAGCTAAATCTTAAAAAAACTATTTTGAAAATTGGAAGCATATGAATAAGCAAATAGAAAAACTAAATAAATTAATCATGTTCATCATCAGCCCCGAACCATCTTCCTAATGCCACACAGATAACTTTCGTTGCTTACCAGAGTTCAGTACCCAAACATGCCATAGGTGCTTGAAATTCAACATTAAGAAAATCAACATAAAGAAATGAAATCACTATCATTCTGTTTCTCTTTATTCATTACACATCATGGTAAATGGCACATCCAGCTGGCAATCCCAGTGCAGTCTTCAACTGTTCCCACCCTTTCCTCTCCAATAGCCCATCTCCCACCAAGTCCTGTGGATTATGGCATCGAAATGTCTTAAATCTTATCCCAACTTTTCTACTTCACACCTCTGTCATTTCTCACCTTAAACTACTAGATTGACTCATATTTCTCACTTTGACAGTACTAACTCAGCTTTTATTTGAGTTCTGTGTCCCAGCTACCTCCCTCAAGCCTCAGCTGCCTGAACAGTTTTTGTTTGTTTTTGTTTATTTGTTTTGAGAAGGGTATTGTTCTGTCACCCAGGCTAGAGAGCAGTGGTGCAGTCACAGCCCATTGTAACTTCCTGGGCTCCAGCAAGCCTCCCTCCTTGGTCTCCCAAAGTGCTGGGCTTACATGTGTGAGCCACTGCACCTGGCACCTGGGCAGTTTTTAAATGTTTTGTAGAGAACTTTTAAAAACATGTAACTGAAATGCCTGGGCCTCACCTGTGATGGTTAATACTGAGTGTCAACTTGATTGGATTGAAGGATGCAAAGTATTGTTCCTGAGTGTGTCTGTGAGAGTGTTGCCAAAGCAGATTAACATTTGAGTCAGTGGAATGAGAGAGGCAGACCCACCCTCAGTCTGGGTGGGCACCATCTAATCAGCTGCCAGTGCAGCTAGAACAAAGCAGTCAGGAGAAGACAGAACAGCAGACTTGCTGAGTCTTCCGGCTTTCTTCTTTCTCCCATGCTGGATGTTTCCTGCCCTTGAATATCAGACTCCAGGTTCTTCAGCTTTTGGATTCTTGAACTTACACCAGTGGTTTGCCAGGGACTCTTGGGCCTTTGGCCACAGACCGAAGCCTGCATTGTTGGCTTCCCTACTTTTGGAGTTTCAGGAATCAGACTGATCCACCACTGGCTTCCTTTGCTACTCAGCTTACAGGCGGCCTGTTGTGGGACTTTACCTTGTGATCGTGTGAGTCAAGTCTCCTTAATAAACTCCCTTTCATATATACATGTATCCTATTAGTTCTGTCCCTCTAGAGAACCCTAATACATCACCAATCTATGATTATGGAGTGAGTAAATAAATAGGTGAATGAAGAACAAAGAAGTGAATTAGGCCACTTTCAATCATCTTACATGGTCAGACCCAAATCACACCCATCATGCCGCTGTCCAGAAGCCCCACAGCTATACAGCACGGTGTGCAGACAGGCCATGGGGAAGCAAGTTACAGGCCAGAGCAGAATCCTGAGAGGTTCACAGCAATCCCTGGGGAGCAGAATCCAAACAGGGTCAGAGAGGTGCATCCTCGACACCACCCAGTGAAGAGAGGACAGGCCGCTGTCAGTTGGGGTGGACGGGAGTCATACTGCAAAAGTGAGCTGGGGGCTTGGACACAGACACCTCCTGATAGGCTGGAGGAGGAATACACATCATAGGAAGCTCCTTGGGACTGGAGGGTTACAGGGAATCTAGAGAGGGGTGGGATTGCCCACTAAGCTCAGGACTGAGTGGGCAGAGAAAGTGGATGGGTTAAAAAATTAGCCACTGTTAGAGGCAAAGCTTGACTCCTTCCCAAGAAACTGACTCAACACCACTTCCCTTGGTGGTTTTCCTCATAGCCATCCATTCCAGTCTTAGAAGAACAGAGACTACTAGGTGCAGAAATGACTCTTCCCTGGTTGAGGGGTTCTTCAGTTTCTTTGGGGAGACATATTTCTTCCTAACCCTCCCTAGGATCAAACCAAGAGGATTGGTTGAGCAAGTGTTTGGTCAACCAGGTCCTATCTCTGTATTTTGAATTCCATTGGAGACAACAAGCAGGACCCAGGGCTTCTGGTGGTAAGCACTTGCTAAGCTGGGCCACTCTGATCCTGCACAGCAGTGTTGGAAGGAGATGAGTGAAAACTTGTCAAAAATCCCCTTTCCCTCAACCACATCCCAATCCATAAAATTAAGAGAAACATCATCAATCACAGAATCCCATTCTAGAAGTCCATGTGCCCAGCAACATTATTCTGTCCTCCTTATATACCACGTGGAAAATGGGCGATGGTGCATTGCAGTGAATAGCGCTCCAATAAAGAATGAGCCTCCCCACACAGACCAATGGAACTGAATAGAGAGCCCAGAAGTAAGGCCGCACATCCATGGCCATCTGATCTTTGACAAAACTGACAAAAATAAGCAATGGGGAAAAGACTCTATTCAATAAATGATACTGGGATAAGTGGCTAGCCACATGCAGAAGATTGAAGCTGGACCCCTATACAAAGATCAACCTAAGATGAATTAAATACTTAAATGTAAAACCCAAAACTATAAAAACCCTGGAAGACAAACTAGGCAATACCATCCTGGACATAGGAATGGGCTAAGATTACATGACAAAGACACCAAAGCAATTGCAACAAAAGCAAAAACTGACAAATGGAATCTAATTAAACTTAAGAGCTTCTGCACGGCAAAAGAAACTATCAACAGAATAAGCAGACAAACTATAAAACAGGAGAAAAGATCTGCAAACCATGCATCTGACAAAGTTCTAATATCCAAAATCTATAAGGAACTTAAACAAATTTACAAGAGAAAAATTTTATACTACCATTAAAAAGTGGCAAAGGACATGAACAGACGCTTTTCAAAAGAAGACATACATGTGGCCAACAAGCCTATGAAGAAAAGCTCAATATCACTGATTATTAGAGAAATGCAAATCAAGACAATGAGACACCGTCTCACATCAGTCAGAATGGCTATTACTAAAAAGTCAAAAATAACAGATGCCGGTGAGGTTGCAGAGAAAACGGAACACTTAAACACTGTTAGTGGGAGTGTAAATTAGTTCGACCATTGTGGAAAGCAGCATGGAAATTCCTCAAGGAGCTAAAAGCAGAACTACCATCCAACCCAGCAATTCCATTATTGGGTATATACCCAGAAAAATATAAATCATTCTACCACAAAGACACAGGCATGTGAATATTTATTGCAGCACTATTCACAATAGCAAAGACATAGAATCAACCTAAATGCCTACCAATGACACAGATTGGATAAAGAAAATGTGGTACATACATACTATGGAATACTATGCAGCCATAAAAAATAGAGATATTATGCCTTTTGTGGGAACATGGATGGAGCTGGAGGCTATTATATTTAGCAGACTAACACAGGAACAGAAAACTGAATACTGTATGTTCTTGCTTACAAGTGGGAGCTAAATGATAGGAACTTATGAACACAAAGAAGGAAACAACAGACACTGGGATCTTCCTTGAGGGTGGGAGGAGGGAGAGAATCAGAAAAGATAACTATTGGGTACTGGGCTTAACACCTGGGTGATGAAATAATATGTATAACAAATCCTCATGACCCATGTTTACCTACATAACAAACCTTCACATGTACCCCCAAACCTAAAATAAAAGTTAAAAATTTTTAAAACTTAAAAATTAAGTACACAAATTTTTTTTAAAAAAAGAATAGGCCTCCCTAATTAGCTCCATTTCTTTGCCTTCCACTGACTCCTTCAGTCACTCCAGTCTGGCCACCATGCTCCTGGGATGGTTCTCATCAAGGTCTTCACAGACCTTTCTATGACAAAGTCCAGTGGATACTTTACCTTCTATTTTATTTGGCCTGTCATTAGCATGTGACAGTCAGACATCCAGAGGTCATCCTCCACTCCTCCCTCTCTCTCACCTCCCCTCAACATCCAGTCAATTACCAAGTGGGTCTAGCTTCTTAGTATCTCTCAGTTCTACCCAGTTTTCCCATGCCTGTCATCTCCTCCTGGATTGCTACAATCCTTCTAGGTACTGGGTACCATTGTCACCTTTTTTACCCTGTTCCAATCCATCTCACACAGAAACCAGAACAGTCTTTCTAAAATGCAAATATAACCAAGTTGTTACCAAGTGCTTCATCAGTGGCCTCAAAATAAACGTCAGACTCCCACGGCTAAGAAGGCCCTGCATAGTCCCGACATGGGAAACTCTTTCAGGTTCATCTCTCATGATATTCTGTCTCAACTCTATGTGCTAACTACAAAAGAATTATTTCAGTTTCTCAAACAGTTCTCTGCCTGGAACTCTTCCTGCTTTTTGCTTCTGGTTTTTGATCACCCTTAAACCTCTGCTTCTCTGCCTTCTCCTTGCAGGGGCTCCTAGCGCTCCCCCTGTATCCTGTCCTTCAGAGCACTTATTCTTGTAATTGCCTATTTTCATGTTTTCTCCCTAACAGATATATTAGCACAATGACAGCTTGACATGTGTCTTATTGACCATTGCATGCCCACTGCCTCACAAAGGGCTAACATGTAGAATATGAAAAATTTCAATACCGGGTGGTTGGTTTTTATTTTTAATCTTTTTCAGGGCATGCTAGTAAGATCATGACAACACAGACAGATTGGTCAGCATTTAGATTTGGGCCAATAAGAAATGGGATCTATTCTTACATTGGCTGATTTTTTTTTTCCTACCTTGAAGTTTAAAAAACTTGGACCCGCAGAGTGTTCACAAATATGATCATCATGTATGAATGTCTCTCTTAGTCAGCTTGAGCTGCTGTAGCAAAATGCTGTGGATTGGGTAGCTTAAACAACAGACATTTATTTCTCACAGTTATGGAGGCTGGGAAGTTCAAGATTATGATGCTGGCAGATTCAATGCCTTGTGAGAGCTCTCTTCCTGGTTTGTAGACAGCTGCCTTCTCGCTGTGTCTTCATATGGCTTTTCCTCTGCACATGTGCATGGAGAGAGAGAGCAAGCTCTCTGGTCTCTTCTTATAAGTGTACTAGTCCCATCACAAGGGCAGCACCCCCATAGACTCATCTAAACCTATCACCTCCCTAAGGCCCCATCTCCAAATATCATCACATTGGGGGTCAAGGCTTCAACACATGAATTGATGTGGGGGACTATAATTTAGTCCATAGCAATTTGTAACAGCCTTCCAATCCCAAATCTGAAATTTCGTCTTCTTTTAACTGAACCTAATTGGATAATATTTTTACAGAGGATTTCTTAGGATTAATACTTCCTTGGGAGCACAGCACTAATCAACAGTTGCTAAAAAATTAAAGTCTTTGTTAATTTCTGAGATAATGAATTCAATTGTTAAACTTGTCTTTAACAAGAAAAGAAATTTACGGCAATTAGGAAGTAAGAAAGTCTTTGCCAAAAACAGCAATTGATTTAAAAAGAAAAGAAAAAGAATGCCCTGAAATTGTTGTAGCAGGTACAGGTACTATATTTCAGAGTAGCAGATTCAAAATGTTTCAAACAAGATCTATATATTTTTTCATATTATTTTCTGTTTCCATAGCATATGCATTTCAGCATCTAATCAACTTAATGCAGCCACACTTGGCAAACAACACCTCTTATACTCTATTTACAAAGTGACTTTCACAATAATTTTAAACGGACTCAAATATTCAATGGCCTTTTGGAAAATATACTCTAACTGACTTAGATAAGATGAATGCTGATGATTGCCATTCTTCATGAGAACCAATGTTGGAAGAAGTACCAGGGAGTTGAGAGAACCAGAGCAGGGAGTTGGAAACCCAATGGCATCTGTGGCTTGCTGTGGCCTTCATGTGTGTTGCTGATCCTAATGATAAAACATGCAGAGAGAAGTTTTAGAAATAACCCCTCACAACACTCCATCTCAAGATATCTGTAAAACACCTGTAAGACTGACTTGCTCTGTTGCTTCTTTGTGACTACTCCTGACTTTTGCCAGAATAAGTCACCTGCCAGCTTCCTCCCAGTCTTACCAAACTGCCTTGTCTTGAACATGATCAAACCTGGCCTAGCGATGCCTAAACTTAACCAAGAATTCTCTGCTCCCCAGTAATTTGTATGCCTAAGCTCCTCTAGGCACCACACCACTTGGTAGGGTGAGGGGTGGTCTAGACAAGATGAAGGTCAAGACAAGGTGGAGAACGGGGGAAAGGGCATGAAAAGCCATAAACAATTGAGGCCTAGTTCAACTTTCTCCCTTTCCTTTCTTCCCTTATTCTCAATCCCCCACTGCCAGCTCTGTTTCACAGAGGTGTATTATGGGTGGAACTTATGTCCCTCCAAAATTGATATGTTGAAGTCCTCACCCCTAGTACCTCAGAATATGACTGCAGTTGGAGACAGAGCCTTTAAAGAAGTGACTAAGTTGAACTGGAGTTGTTAAGGTGGACCCTAAACCAATATGACTGGTGCTCTTATCAGACAAAATTTGCACACAAAAAGAGACTCCAGGGTTGCTCATGCACAGAGGAAAGACCATGTGAGAACACACCAAGAAGATGGTCATCTAC
The DNA here is from genome assembly GCF_003255815.1 of Theropithecus gelada. Lineage (NCBI taxonomy): Eukaryota > Metazoa > Chordata > Mammalia > Primates > Cercopithecidae > Theropithecus > Theropithecus gelada. Next base: position 57,780,310 of record NC_037676.1, read on the forward strand.
AAGCCGAGGAGAGAGGCCTCACAAGAAACCAACACTGGAGACACCTTGATCTTGGACTTCCAGCCTCCAGAATTGTGAGAAAATAAATTTCTGTTGTTTAAGCCACACAATCATAATGCTTTTATTATGACAGCCTCAGTAAATTAACACAATATGTTTAATCAAATCCTACTACATTACTGTATGTTTTCTCTTATTTTTTCCTATTGAACAGCTTTCAATCAGGTTTTTTCAACCAATTCTCATGGACCCACTCCATTACAAGCAGAGAATAACAGCATACACAAAGGCACTGAGGCATGAGAGTGGACGGGTTTGGGAAACTACAGGTGGCTTGGAGGCAGCACTGTGATAAGAGGAATCAAGGCATCCTGGAAGCCCTCAAATGTGCAAGAACCTGTAAAGACCCCAGAAAATTTCAGCATTTGATTATTAAATATGATGTTGTTCCCCATGCATTCATAGAAGTGCAGTTTATGTCAATTGCACATGTACACATGTTTGCAGTCGCTGTTTAGAAAGAGATGGTGATCTGAGGCATTTCACCAGCAGAACTCATTAAGTTGAATATCTTTATAGCTTTCCTTTAGAACAAATTCAAAGAACAAAATACGCACATGACTTCAATATAAGAGCATTTACCATAACATTGTCAACAGACAAAATGATAACAAATTTAGTTTTTTGTTTTGTTTCTTTTTTTTTTTTTTTTTTTTTTTTTGAGACGGAGTCTCGCTCAGTCGCCCAGGCTGGATTGCAGTGGCGCGATCTCGGCTCACTGCAAGCTCCGCCTCCCGGGTTCACGCCATTCTCCTGCCTCAGCCTCCCGAGTAGCTGGGACCACAGGCGCCGGCCACCGCGCCCGGCTAATTTTTTGTATTTTTAGTAGNAAGAACAAAATACGCACATGACTTCAATATAAGAGCATTTACCATAACATTGTCAACAGACAAAATGATAACAAATTTAGTTTTTTGTTTTGTTTCTTTTTTTTTTTTTTTTTGAGACGGAGTCTTGCTCAGTCGCCCAGGCTGGATTGCAGTGGCGCGATCTCGGCTCACTGCAAGCTCCGCCTCCCGGGTTCACGCCATTCTCCTGCCTCAGCCTCCCGAGTAGCTGGGACCACAGGCGCCGGCCACCGCGCCCGGCTAATTTTTTGTATTTTTAGTAGAGACGGGGTTTCACTGTGGTCTCGATCTCCTGACCTTGTGATCCGCCCGCCTCGGCCTCCCAAGGTGCTGGGATTACAGACGTGAAAATTTAGTTTAAAATATTAGTTGGCCATTATTTGTGGCTCCAGCATTGGGTAACACCTCATTCTGTAAAATAGAATGCATGTTCTGATCGGCTGAGCAGAGGAGGCTGACTTTATAGACAGAAAGGGACTGAGGAAAACGGAAAGTAGATTGATCATTTCAATATTACTTTCCTTATAAAGGTGAAAGCAGAGGATACTTCCTTATCTTGCCAGGTAAAACTAGCCTGTCTGGGGATTTGGCTATTATCTCTCTCTCCCCTAATTTCTCGGAAGTTCAGGTAAACAACTTACTTTCAGATTGGTGGCACGGAGCTTCAGCCAGAGTGGCTTTGGTTTAGTCTGTTGGGCCTCGTGCAGAAACTCAGTCCAAACCAAAGGCCTCCTAAAACTTTTACTTAACACCATGCACTCTTAAGAATGCACATCTCTGATCCTCAGTCAGACTAACTGGTTCAAGAACAAATCTCAATAATCAGAAGCCTAGCATTTCCTATCATTAATGAGACACAAAGGGGTAAATATCTAAATTTTTAAAGTAGTTAATAGGTCAATTGACTTATATGCAGGTGGTGAGTAATGGTTAAAAAAAAACAACTCAATCATGTGAAAACAAATTAATTTTTTAAATGGACATATAACTTGATATTTCTCAAAAGAAGGCATACAAATGGCCAATAGGCTCATGAAAAAATGTTCAACATCCTTAATCATTAGGGAAATGCAAATTAAAGCCACAATGAGACATCACCTCACACTTGTTAGGATGACCATTATCAAAAAGACAAAAGATAACAAGTGTTGGTGAAGATGTAGAGAAAAGGGAAATTTGTATATGTGAGAATGTAAATTAGTACGGCCATTATGAAATACAGTAAGAAGGTTACTCAAAAAATTAAAAATAAAACTACTATATGATTGAACAATCCCATTACTGATTATATATCTAAAAGAAATGCAATCAATATGTTGAAGAAATAGCCACATTCCCATGTTTATTGCAGCATTATTTATAATAGCCAAGACATAAAAGTAACTCAAGTGCCCATCACTGGATGAACGGAGATAGACAAATAAAATGGAATATTACGCAGCCTTTAAAAAAGGACACACTATCATTTATGACAACATGGATGAACCTGGAGGATATTGTGTTAAGTGAAAGCAGCCAGATACAGAAAGACAAATACTGTATGACCTCACTTATATTTGCAATTTGGAAAAGTAGAACTCAAAAGAAGACAGTAGAATGATGGTTACTGGGATGAGGGAGAAATAGATGTTGGTCAAAGGGTATAAAGTTTAAGTTATGCAGCATGAGTAAGTTCTGAAGACAATGTACAGCATGGTAACTATAGTTAATATTACTGTACCGTACACTTGAAATGTTCTAAGAGATCTTAAATGTTCTCACCATTAAAAAAATTATAACTGTGTGAGGTGATGGATATGCTAACTAGCTTGATTGTGGTAATCATTTCATGTTTTCGGAAACAAAGTACCACAATTAGCTCTAGTAGTAGAAAAGCTGAGTAGATCAATAACAATAGAAGAAATTGAAAAGGAAATCAAAAATAGGAAAAAATGTGATTTTCCAGGTGAACTCCTTTGTGAATTTCAGAAATACAGAATTTCTGTTTTTTTTTTTTCATGTGGTACCATAACATGGAAAAATAAGGAAATTCTAATTTATTCTAGGAAGATGGTACAACCCTCACCTAAAAACTACTCATATATAGCACACACGGAAACTATAACTGTCTTTTCTATAAATACTAGATACAACAATTCTATAAAATTCTATAAAATTGCTATTCAATCCAATGCAGAAGTATACCTTATGTATTTATGTATGTATTTATTTTTGAGACAGAGTCTTGCCCTGTCACCCAGGCTGGACTGCAGTGGTGCGATCTCGACTCACTGCAACCTCCACCTTCCAGGTTCAAGCAATTATCCTGTCTCAGCCTCCTGGGTATCTGGAATTACAGGTGTGTGCCACCATGCCTGGCAATGTTTTTGTATTTTAGTAGAGATGGGCATTTTGCTATGTTGGCCAGGCTGGTCTGGAACTCCTAGCCTCAAATAATCCACCTGCCTTGGCCTCCCAAAGTGCTGGGATTACAGGCATGAGCCACCACACCCAGCGTATTTAATCTTAAAGTAAGATTTATTCAAGGAATGCAAAGATTTCTGAACATTACATAACGTTCACTGATAGATTAAAGAAAAGTTACATCGTCTGTTCAATAAGTGCTAAAAAGAAGATGTTAATAAATTTGGCACATACAAAACACAACTCTTTAAATAACCTAGGAATAGAAAGAAATGTCCTTAATCAATTACAGAGTAGGTAGCAAATACAAAAGTTTAGCTCACAATGTACCTATTCTAACATGTTTTAAGAAATGGCAAGTTCAACAATTACTTCTGCCAGGGTCCTTTGTAGCTGGCACGTAACCTAGCTCTGCCAAGCAGAAGCATCCATGTGTGATATTCAAAATTAAGCAATTTAACTCAGCGGCCTTGTAAGAAGAGCTCAAATATTTGGCAATCGGAGTGATAGAGGCACCGGGCTCTCCTGAGTCAGTTGCAATAAAGTTTCCGAATGTATTCCTTGACATCACAGTTCTAAATGATGGGGGGGGTTTCCATTATAAAAGTCCGGTGATGCGACTGGGGCGTTCTCCTGGCTTTATCATCCCAGACTGCATTGCTTCTGTGTATGCGGCATCCCAGTCCTATTTTCAGGCCCACGTAGAAATACTGTGAGCTACCTAAGATCCTTTTAAAATAGAGTGAGTAAAACTAAGAACCCTGACTAGTGGATGATATTTACCAGCAAAAGACAGCAAACACATGAACTATGAAACATTAGAATAATTTCTATTCATAAATGAACACATCAAGGACAGCTCGCTTTCTTAATGGTATTCAAGACTATTTTACAGATTCCACACAGTGCAACAAGAGAAGAAAAATAAATGAGATGTATTATATTATAAATCCATAAATATATTTGAAGCTATCATTATTGACATGTGACAAATTTCACCTAGACAGTATTAAGAAAGCCAACTGAAAAGCTATTAGAATTAGTGGCCAGGTGCAGTGAGTCACACTTTGGGAGGCCAAGGTAGCTTGAGTTCAGGAAGTTAAGACCAGCCTGAGCGACATGACAAAACCCCATCTCTACAAAAAAAATACAGATGTTAACCACGCATGGTGGCACGCACCTGTGGTCCCAACTATTTGGGAGGCTGAGGTGGAAGGATTGCTTCAGCCTGGGAGGCAGGAGTTGCAGTAGCCAAGATTGCTTCACTGCACTCCAGTCTGGGTGACAGAGTGAGACTCCATCTGGAAAAAAAAAAAAAAAAAAACTATTAGAATTAGTAAGAGACTTTAGTCAGGTGACAGGTACATGAGGAACACTGTGCTATGAATCAGGGAAAAATAAATTTAAACACAGAAATTTAAAAATTCTCATTCAAGTAATAACAAAAATATTTATCTGCACATTATATAGTAATAAACAAGAAAGCATAAAGCTTTTCAAAAAGAACATTTTTTAAATAACCTGAATATATGTGGTTATATGTGAAGTTTTAATATTGTAAATTATCATATCTCTCCAAACTAATCTATTCGTTTAATTCAATCACAGTAAAAACCCAAATCAGTTCTGTGGGCAGCTGGTTTTTTGTTTCGTATTTTTTCTTTTTTTGAAAGAGTTGCTCTGTCACCCAGTCTGGAGTTCAGTGGCCCAATCTCAGCTCACTGCAACCTCCGCCTCCCGAGCTCAAGTGATTCTCCTGCCTCAGCCTCCTGAGTAGCTGGGATTACAGGCCCCCCCGACCACGCCCGGCTAATTCTTGTATTTTTAGTAGAGACAGGGTTTCACCATGTTGGCCAGGCTGGTGTCGAACTCCTGACCTCAGGAGATCCACCGGCCTCGGCCTCCCAAATTGTTGGGATTACAGGCATGAGCCACTGTGTCCAGCCTTTTTTTTTTTTTAATGGCCAGAAATTTTTTGTTATTTTTTGTTATTGAGAGGCAGCAGTCCATGTTCCCTATCCTTGGATCTCAGAAGAGGGGATGTGCTGCACTGTGGGAAACCCCACTTGTCTGGGCTGCCTGGATTCCTCAGAACTAGCAAGAGGAAAGACTAAGTCTGCTGGTCTGCGGAGACTACAGCCACTCCTCCCACTAGGGGCTCAGGCCCAGGGAGATCAGAGTTCTGTCCCTGAGCCTCTGACTGGAGTTGGAGTTCCTGCAGGAAGTCCCCATTCAGTGAGGCGGGAGGGGTCAGTGTCAGGCCTGAAGAGGCACTATGGCCAAAGTCTACCACAGTCGGTGTGTTGGGTTGTGGGGAATACTTCTTGGGACCAACCTGTCCAGTCTCCCTGGCTCCAGCCGGCGAAAAGCACAGCCTGGAGCTATAGAGACGGCTGCCACCCTTCTTCCACCCTGGGAGCTTGGCGTGTTAGGCAGCTAGCAGTCCCAGTGTTGGCTGCCGTCCCTCCTCCAAGGAGCTCAGATGGCTTATACGGAAGGCAGCTGCAGCTGTGGTAATGGCTGCCCCTTCCCCAGGAACTCAGCTTAGGCAGATTCTAGCTGAGTGGCTGTTGAGAATCTGCGCATCTCTGTGGTTGGGACCCTCAGCCTCGGTGGCATGGGCTCACAAGTGGGATCTTTTAATCCGTGGATTGCACATTTCTGTGGAAAAAGCAGTTTCCCAGGCTGGGTAGCACGCTCACTCACCGACTCCCTTGGCTGGGGGAGGGGGGCTCCCCTGCCCGTGTGGTTCTCAGGTGGGCTGCCGCACCCCGCTGCTCTTCCTTCTTCTCCGTGGGTCACGCTAGCCGCCTAGTGAGTCCTGGTGACAGAACCTGGATACCTCAGTTGCTGGTGCAGGATTCGCACTCTGTTTTGATTCTTTCCAATGGGAGCCTACTGCTGCTTCCAGTCTGCCATCTTGGCCCCGCCCCCTCTGATTTAATTTTTTAACTACATATAGGTCTGCTCAGATTGGGTCTTTCAAGGAATTGATTCGTTTTATCTAAGTTCTCAAGTTTGTGGGCATGAAGTTGTCCAAAATATTCCTTTATTATCCTTTTAATGTCCAAGGGATTTGTAGTAATGTCTCTTTTTATTTCTGATGCTAATAATTTGTGTCCTCTCTCCATTTTTTTTTTTTTTTTTTAGCTAGCCTGGCTAGAGGCTTGTTAATCTTTTCAAAGAAAGAGCTTTAGATTTTGTTGATTTTTTTCTATTGATTTTCTGTTTCTAATTTTACTGATTTCTGCTCTATTTTTTGTCATTTCTTTCCTACTTGCTCTTCTTTTAGGAAATTATTGATTTTACATTTTTCTTCCTTTCTAATATATGCATCCAATGCTATAAATTTCTCTCTAAGCACTGCTTTCATTGCATCCCACAAATGTTAACAAATTGCTTTCATTTTCAGTTCAAAATATTTTTAAATTTCTCTTGAGATTTCTTCTTTGATTCGTGTTATTTAGAAGTGTGTTGCTTAAACTCCAAGTATTTTGGAATTTTCCAGACATTTTTTCTGTTTTGAGTCCTAGTTTTATTAACTGTATGAGAGCACACATCACGCGATTTCTTTTCTGTTAAATTTTTTAAGGTGTATATTATGATGCAAAATGTGGTCTATTTTGGTGAATGTTCCACGTGAACTCAAGAATAATGTGTATTATCCTGCTGTTGGATGAAGTTCTCTATAGATGTCAATTACACCCAGTTGATTGATGGTGTTGTTGAATTCAACTACATAATTACTGATTTTCTGCCTGCTGGGATTTGTCCATTTCTGATAGAATGGTGTTGAAGTCTCTGAATATGACACTGGATTCATCAATTTCTCCTTGCAGTTCCATCTGTTTGTGCATCACATTTTTATGCTCTGTTTTCAGGCACATACATATCAAAAATTTTTTATGCCTTCTTGGAGAACTGACCCCTTTATCATTATGTAATGCCTCACTCTATCACTGATAACTTTCCTTGCTCTGAAGACCTATTATTAATCTATAAGTGTCACTGTATTTAAAATGGGCTTCTTGTAGACAAGATATGCTTAGGTCCTGTTTTTTGATCCATTCTGATAAACTCTTTCATTTCATTCGTGAATTTAGATGATTGACATTCAAAGTAATTATTGATATAGTTGGATTAATATCTATCATATTTGTTACTGTTTTATATTTATTGTCCTTGTTTATTTCTGTTTTGTCTCCTATTCTTTTTCTAACTTTTGTAGTTTTCTTGGTTTGTTTGTTTTGTTTTTGAGAAAGAGTCTCACTCTGTTGCCCAGGCTGGAGTGCTGTGGCATGATCCTGGCTCACTGCAACCCCACTTCTCAGGTTCAAGCAATTCTGCCTCAGCCACCCGAGTAGCTGAGATTACAGGTACCCGCCACCACACCTGGCTAATTTTTGTATTTTTAGTAGAGATGGGGTTTCACCATGTTGGCCAGGCTGGTCTCAAACTCCTAACCTCAGGTAATCCACCCATCTCGGCCTCCCAAAGTGCTAGCATTACAGGGATGAGCCACTGCACCCAGTTTGTAGCTTTTATTAAGCATTTTTAAAATAATTTCATTCTCTCATCTTTCTTATCATATTAGTTATACTTCTTTTTATAAAAATTTCTTTAGCAGTTGCCCTAGAATTTGCCATATACATTTATAATTTAAAAATTGCAATATACATTTACGGCTTTCAAGTACCATTATACCACTTCTCATATAGTGCAAGTACCTTATAAGAAAATAATCCTAAGTCCCCTCTCCCATCACTTGGATCATAATTGTCATTCATTTTGCTTATATTTAAATATATGTATATATAAATTTATATATGCATACAAATATATGTATATAATATACATCAAATACAGTGTAGAATGTTGTCATTATTACTTTTAATTAACTGTTATTTGTTAGGTCAATTGAGAAAAAGAAAACAAAAGTTTTTACTTTATCTTTAATTATTCCTTCTCTGATGTTCTTTCTTTATGCAGAACCCAGTTTCTGACCTATATCATTTTCCTTCTCTGTAAAGAATTTCTTTTAACATCTCTTGCAAGGCAGGCTTACTGGCAACAAATTCTTTCAATTTTTGTGCTTCTGGAATCTTTGTTTTTCTTTCATTTTTGAAGAATGATTTCTCTTTAAATATTTCACTTCACATCCTTCTTTCCTGCATGATTTCTGAAGAGAAGTCACAGTCAGTTCTTATCTTTGCTCCTCTATAGGTGTAAAGTGCTTTCTTCCTTCTGATTTCTTTCAGAATTTTTTCTAATTCTTTGATTTTCTGTAATTTGAGTATAATATGCTTTTGACTGATTTATTTATTTATTTTGCGTTTATCCTACGTGATTTTCTCCGAACTTCCTAAATCTGTGGTTTGGTGTCTGACATTAATTTTGGGAAATTCTCAGTCATTATTGTTACAAATACTTCTTCTGTTCCTGGCTATATTTCTTCTTCTTCTAATATTTTCATTAAATGTTTTCAAACCTTTTATAGTTGTCCCACAGTCCTTAAATATTTTTTTCCTTTTTTTTTTTTTCTCTTTGCTTTTCAGTTAGGGCACTTTCTGTTGAGAGATGCTCAAGCTCAGAGATTCCTTCCTCAACCATGTTCAGTCTGCTCATAAGCCCATAGAAGAATTCTTCATTTCTATTCTGTTTTCTGATCTCCAGCATTTCTTTTCAGTTTTTTCTTAGAATATCCATCTATCTGCTTACATTGCCCATCTGTTCTTGCATGCCATCTACTTTATTCATTAATGTCCTTAGCATATTAATCATAATTCTAGATTCCTGATCTAATAATTTCAATACCCCTGTCACATCTGAGTAAGATTCTCATGCTTGCAGGCCGGGCGCGGTGGCTCAAGCCTGTAATCCCAGCACTTTGGGAGGCCGAGACGGGCGGATCACGAGGTCAGGAGATCGAGACCATCCTGGCTAACACGGTGAAACCCCGTCTCTACTAAAAAAATACAAAAAACTAGCCGGGCGAGGTGGCGGCGCCTGTAGTCCCAGCTACTCGGGAGGCTGAGGCAGGAGAATGGCGTGAACCCGGGAGGCGGAGCTTGCAGTGAGCTGAGATCCGGCCACTGCACTCCAGCCTGGGTGACAGAGCGAGACTCCGTCTC